>NC_069687.1:17683863-17986893 GCF_023699985.2 Odocoileus virginianus | reverse complement strand
GAGAATTTATTCTCATTAAGTTTAATTGTGTAGTTAATGTTTTCATTGAGGTGCCTATTAAGCTCCTCTCTGACATTTCTAAGATCAGTTAAAGTTCTGAACTTGTCAAGGCAAAATGTCAACCCATCAAACTGCCCAATTCCAGATTATATATGTACTAACACTGAGTGATTCTCTTATTTCTTTAAGGTAGTTTGTGAAAGTTCTTTCACAGATTTCTTTGGTCATTTCCCAACATTTTTCCAAGTATATCCTCACCTTATCATACCTCATCTGTCCTAAGGTCAAATTCAGCACCATATATATCATTGAAAATCAAACACATCACAATTATTTGTTTTTTAAGCCATTACTTAAATGAATAGGCTTCCTGGTTGTCTCAGTGATCAAGAATCTGCCTGCCAGTTCAGAAGACTAGGGTTTGATCCTTGGGGTGGGAAGATCCCCTGGAGAAGGAGATGGCAACCCAGATAATATTATTACCTGGGAAATCCCATGGAGAGACGAGCCTGGTGGGCTATAGTCCGTGGGATCCAAAAAGTCAGACATGACTTAGGGACTGAACAACAACTTGAATGAATACATGTTTACAAAACAAGTTCTGTTCTATTTTTTTTCCCTAAAGATGTCTGTAGGAAGCAAACATTTATACCAGCCCCCCAGTGGTTATTCTTTGCCCACTTCATTAATCTGCCCATTAGAATGAAGAAACACAGATAATGTTTCCAGCTCTATCTTCTTCAATAGCACAGGATTTCCTTAGGCATTAACTAGTGGACAAATAAGCAAAAGTTTGAGACATATTTGAATTGCTGCTAATATCCTTTGTCCCCTGGCAATGTGATATAATTTCCATGACTCATGTTTTTACAGTTTGAGTGTATCCTCAACATTCACCTGCAGCATCCGTCCTCTTGGCTTAGAAAGAAAGTAATCAATGGACAATGAAACTAGTCATCCTTGGAATAGTAATAAGAAGAATGAAGTGAAATGCAGAAAGCAAACTTCATCCTTTAAACATTCTGTTTTTTTGCAAGATAAGTGGTCTACTCTAAAAGTACATTTAGTAATATTTGGGATAACAAGTTCATTTCTGAACAATGTCAAAAATTTTTCTCAAAGGATATATCCTCTATTTCTTTTATTTTTCTGACAAGTTTGTATGACTTTTTAACTAATGGCAAACTAAATGGCTATGTGTTATTTAGCATTATGATTTAAACCAATCTTTTTATTGTTTAAAATAATAAGACTTGTATCCATGTGTATAGAGATGTATTTCTTTAAGAATGTTCAACCTCCTAATGGCCTAACTCAAGAAATGTTCAACTTGTGTTTCTACTCCTTTGTAAGTAGACAAAAGTACTAATAATCTATTCTTATTCAATCTCTAAAGAGGTATGT
The DNA here is from genome assembly GCF_023699985.2 of Odocoileus virginianus. Lineage (NCBI taxonomy): Eukaryota > Metazoa > Chordata > Mammalia > Artiodactyla > Cervidae > Odocoileus > Odocoileus virginianus. The sequence goes on along the minus strand of NC_069687.1, from coordinate 17,985,489 downwards.
TGTTCAGTCACCAAGGAGTGTCCGACTCTTTGCAACCCCATGAACTGCAGCATGGCAGGCTTCCCTGTCCTTCGGTACTCCTCGAGCTTGCTCAAGCTCCTACCCATTGAGTCAGTGATGTCATCCAATCATCTCACCCCCTGTTAGCCTCTTCTCCTCCTGCCTTCAGTCTTTCCCACATCAGGGTCTTTTCCAGTGAGTCAGCTCTTCACATCAGATGACCAAATATTGGTGCTTCAGCTTCAGCATCAGTCCTTCCAATGAATATTCAGGACTGATTTCCTTTGGGATTGACTGGTTGGATCTCCTTAGTGTCCAAGGGACTCTCAAGAGTCTTCTCCAGCCTCACAGTTCAAAAGCATCAATTCTTCGGTGCTTAGCCTTCTGTATGGTCCAACTATCATATATATATATATATATATATTCTTAAGTTTTTATGTTTTGGTAGTACTTGAGAATAAGTTACAAAAATAGATGATTATTTAGTGATATAGAGGATAAGCTTCAGAGCACCATTTGGACAGTATCACAGTTCTCCATTGATCTATGAAGCAATATAAATACATGTGAATATTTGCTTTTAGCACTGTCATGATTATTTACATTTAAGAATTCCACGTGTCTGTAATACTGGAGAATACTTTGAGATCATGTTTAATTATATATTTAAGATACAAAGAAATAGATATTAGAGGGATGACTCAAGGTCACTTAGCTACTTATTGGTAGAGTTGACATTTCAGTTTCCTCTCTAATGCCATACTCACATTTGAGAAAGAATGACTAAAGTTGCCCAAAGCCTTTAGAATTATTGGGTCCTGCCAGTTGAATTATTATTCTGGGGCTGATTTGAGTTTAGTGATATTAAATTTGGACTGCAGAATCCTTCTTAAGTTAAAACAGAAAGGTTAAAAATATAAACTATTTCTTAGCCTAGTTCTAACTGATTAACCATCAAACATTCCTTTGTAGCATCAGCATTAACATTTAAATTGTATGTAATGAAACTCTATCATGATAATCTGGGTATATGTTTTAGGGTCTTCTCTTCTGGATGCCATTGGAAGGAAGTATGTGCTCACATTTCGTCTTTAACCTCACCCATGCCCATGCCTGTATTTTGACATTGCATAGCAGTAGATTTTCTCATCTTGTGGCAGTTGTTGCTGTGTAGTCAATTTTCCTAACTGTGCTAAAATATTTGCCTAATGATGCTTTAAATCCATTTACAGCATGCCTTCTGAAGGGGCAGCACATGTTCAAAACATATCTAAGACTCCCAGTTCCTTTGATAATGAATCACAAGCTTCCTCTACAGACCAGCTGCAGGCCATTATATGTGTTCCCAGGTGGTCAAGGTAATTTAGAGGCGAGATATGTGCTCAATTCCCTAGGTACCCCTGGCCCTTTCACTCCTATAATTACTGTTAAAGTCCAGGAATCTTGGTATACTGAAGTTTAGAATTGTTTCCTGGAAACACAGTATTTTGTTAGGAGAGTGAGCAAATAGAAGAGCTGGGCTGTTTTAAGCCAGCTATTTGCACGTTAGTATCAAAAGTATTTCTATTTTCTGAAAACTCATAATCTAATTAATGGAGGCTACCACATTTCTAAAATTTCAAAGCAGTTCAATGGGAATAATAATACATGAACTGTTTTAATAAACACATTTAAATGTACTACATCTGAAATGTAATTGTTGAAGAGTGAATATAACACTGTATAAAATATTTATATGCATTTTCTAGCCTTTCATATTAAGGTGTTTATTTTCTGCATAGCAAAGTCATAGGGTTTTTTTTTTTTTAATTTCTTGTGAAAAGTACATGATAATACATGGGCATAAGGCAGGTGTAAATCTCAAATATACACATTATCTATAACTGTGTGACAATTTGAAAATCTACATATCCTCACAGAAGTGACAGTTGAAATAATTCATGATATTATTTTTGCTGAGCACAAGGGGAGTAGGAATGCTCATGTATTATTAGAATTAGGCATGGCTCATATTAAGTATGGAGAAGGCAATGACACCCCACTCCAGTACTCTTGCCTGGAAAAACCCATGGATGGAGGAGCCTGGTAGGCTGCAGTCCATGGGGTCGCGACAAGTCAGACACGACTGAGAGACTTCACTTCCACTTTTCACTTTCATCATTGGAGAAGGAAATGGCAACCTGCTCCAGTGTTCTTGCCTGGAGAATCCCAGGGACAGGGGAGCCTGGTGGGCTGCTGTCTATGGGGTCAGGCAGAGTGGACACGACTGAAGTGAATTAGTGGTGGCAGCATATTAAGTATACAGTTTTATACTTTGAGATGGCAGTTTGTTAATATACAGAAAACTTATAATATTCACTTGTTATATGCAAAAGACACCATCATGCATTCATTTAACAAACTGTCTTTGCATTTGATGGCTATTGACAGAAACCCCCAGTAAAACCTTTTGATCAGGAGAAACTAAGGTTCTTAGATGTACTGTAAGGAAGAAGGTCAGACACTGTGGCAGAGTCTGAGTAGTGTTTCAGATGACGCATTAAGGGAGTTTGGCTTTATAATTTTAGAGTCTGGAGGATTCAAAGGTGAACCCTTTAAGTCAAGGGTCAGGTTGAGATTGGGTACATGTCATGATGTTATAACTGGTTTAGTGGGAATTGTGATATGAGGGCCCTAAAGCAAGTCCTGATGAGCGAACTGTTAGTTTTTATCAATATATTTTTTAATTTGTTTACAAACTTACCTTTGAGGAGGTGTTATTTCTTGAAGCAAGCAAAGAGAAAAGTTTGAAATGCACATCTAACCCAGGAACCTAGAATATGGAGTTAAACCCAGAAACTCATGCTAAGTACGAAGTCCACAGGTGGTGGTGACAGTTGTTTGGTCTCCCAGTCGTGTCTGACTCATTAGAACTCCCTGGGATGCAGCATGCCAGGCCTCCCTGCCCCTCACTATCTCCCAGAGTTTGCCCAATTCACATTCCTTGCATCAGTGATGCCGTCCAGCCATATCATCCTATGATATCCTCGTCTCCTACTGCCCTTAATCTTTCTCAGCATCAGGAACTTTTCCAATGAGTTGGCTATTTGCATCAGATGACCAAAATACTGGAGCTTCAACTTCAGCATCAGTTCTCCCAGTAATTATTCAGTTTTGATCTCCCTTAAGATTAACTGGTTTGATCTCCTTGCTGTCCAAGGGACTTTCAGGAGTCTTCTCTATCACCACAGGACCAGACATTTAAAAACATATGTAAGTCCTTCTAAACCATAGATATTTTATACATAAAATGAGAAACAGGGAATTTAATTTAAAGCTATTGTTAGTGACTGTTGTCTTTATCATTTTATCTTGAAAATATCAATGTGAAAAAATATTTAATAATTAGCTTGATTTAAAATTGGTCCAAAGTTTTAGTTGACTAAACATCTAAAAGTTCAATTTCAATATAGCATTTATAACACTCTCAATATTAAATATTTTAAAAAGTTGTCTATTATTTTAAATTTTGTCAGTTGAACCCAATTTGATATTTTTGTGATAAGTTAAGCCTACTTTAGAACTGGAATCATTTAAAAAATATAAATCATGAGAAGTTAAACCATAGTCTTCTATTAAATAAAGATTGTATTAATATTGCATTAACATTGGGAATAAAATTAGTGAACATCGTAATTTAAATCTAGTAGTGTTAGTTACTCAGTCATGTCCGACTCTTTTCAACCCCATGAAATGTTGCCCACCAGTCCCTTTGTCCATCGGATTTTCCAGGCAAGAATACTGGAGTGGGTTGCCAGTTCCTACTCCAGGGGATCTTCCTGAGCTAGGGACCGAACCCACGTCTCTTGCATCTCCTGCATTGGCAGGCAAATTCCTTACCACTAGTGCCATGTAGGAAGCCTGATTTAAATCTAATATCACCTTAATCTTTCCAGAATCGTTTAATTGTCAAAGATAAAACATGAAAAGTTTTAAAATAAATAAACATTTCTGTCCATATATTAGAAATTATGATTAATCTTGAAATTTTGAATCTTGAAATCTTCCCCAGAGTAGGGAAAAATAGAATAGGATGAATGACAGTAGATGTGAGAGGAATGTCAGACAGATAGGAAATTAACACTATATCTCTCTTATATAAGGAAAGGGTTGGATGCAGAAAAGCACATTTCAACATGCATATACGTACCAGGAAGAGAGTCGTGATAGCTGGTACAAAAAATATATATATATATATATTTTTTTTTTTTTCTCTTGACAATTCCATCAAGTCTTATGGGTATAAAGCTAGTGTTCTTAAATCCACAAACTATGGGGTTCAGCAGGAAGATTTTCCTACATTTAAATAAATGCTCTTGTTTAGATAATGTAAAATATTTCCTCGAGAGGGTATTTTCTTTCATTTTTAAAGTGTTATTTCTTAAAATATCCACCTTCATGGGGGGGGAGGGTTAATAAAAACAAAGAGCTTTTCTTATTTTCTACTCCTATTTCAAATTTGTTCAGTGTTGGTGATCCACCATCAAGAAAACAGAGAAAGTGGAGACTGTCACATTAGCCTCCTTTTAAGGTTCAAAAATAGCCTGAGGCCTCTCAAACTAATTCCTTCTTGGCTCTCTCCACCTTAGTCTCATGAACCTTTTTGCCATGGACTCAGACATGAGCACTTATTTTTGTTTTGGTTGTTCCTTTCGACACTTACTTCAAATTTCTGCATGGTTTACTCTTCCTTCTTGTGGTCTTTTTTCAACCAGCACGTTCTCTCTGAGGGCACCCAGAACAATCTCTCACACACCCATGTACCTCCATCTGCCTTTTCTCCTTTATTTCACTTTGTAGAACTTGTTTTCTAACATACCATAAAATTTACTTATTTGTTATGTTCATTGTCTTTATCTGCTCTCTAAGCCTCCACACAAAGAGTGAAAGCTACCTGAGATGAATGATATCAAGTTTATCCCCAGTAAAATAGCGTCTTGAGCCTATCAGCTACTAATTAACCTTATTACTTTAATGAATTGAAGAGCACACTTATTTCTTCCCATACCAAACAAGTGTAAAGGTGAGGAGCATGTTTATAATTCATCCCCTTTTACTGTAAAATATTTCTCTGAAGTGATACTTTGCACATTTTTTTCTTACTTGTATGTTTGAGAGCACTATTTATAACAGTTTTCATCATTTGTTTGAAGTAATTGAATATTCTGGACTCCAGAGTTAATTATTTTTGGTTAGCATAATTTAGTCCACTAGGTTTTCTCCTAAAAAAATTATGCTGACTGTTTTATCTGCTCATATTTTCAGGTCTTAGGAAGACTATATGGTATGGTACAAATTTCCTGAGTCATGCCCTTTATAAGATAACATTATAAAGGGAGCTCCCTGGTGGTCTAGTGGTTAGAATTGAGCACTTTCACTGCCATGGCCCGTGTTTCAATCCCTGGTTGGGCAACTGAGATTCAGCAAGTTGTTCAGCGTGGCCAAAAACCCCTCCAAAACACACACAATTATATGTCAGTTATAACTCAATAAGAATAAATAAACAATAAAAAAAACAAAAAATGTGAATATTGCAGCAATATCTCTTAGTTTAGCATTGTAAATAAATCTGAAGACAAACTATATCTCCATTTCCTTCATTTTTAATCTCTGTTCTTATTTATTTATTATACTTAAAATATCTTATTTTTCACTGGACTCAATTTCTCCTTTTTTGCTTTTTAATTAATTTGTTTCCCCTTCCCAGGAGCTATGCATCTCTTAAGATAACCGATATCATAAAGAAAATTCTTGAATCTTTTACATTAATTCGTCTTAGTATAAGGTATACTCTTGTAGTCTTCAGATTTATATCTATTTTAAAATAACAGTCTTTCATTTTTTCACCTCATGTTTTTCTGTCATTTTTTTCTTTGATATCATGTTTATTATGTATGCATATTCAAATCTTCTTTCTTTGACATATTTATCATTTTCTCTAATATTGAGTTTATTTCTGTGTCCTTTCTAATTTATATATTTAGATTTTGCAACTTACTCAGGTTCTACTCATGCTCCCTAAACTTTTTGGATGCCTTGCTAATTATACTGAAATGTTGTTTCTAATATGCTTTATTTTTACTGTATTTTTCCATAGTTTTGTTTTCTGTATTCTGCAAGCTCAATTTTGAAACTGCATCTCTCTCATAATCTTTCTTTTTTTCAGTCAGTCAGATCCAACTCTTTGTGACCCCATGGGCTGCAGCATGCAAGGCTTCCCTGTCCTTCACCACCTCCTGGAGCTTGCTCAAACTCATGTTCATTGAGTTGCTGATGCCATCTAACCATCTTGCCCTCTGTCATCCCACTCTCCTCCTGCCTTCCATCTTTCCCAGCATCAGGGTTTTTTCTAATGAGTTGGCTCTTCACATCAGGTGGCCAAATTATTGGAGTTTCAGCTTCAGCATCAATCCTTCCAATACATATTCAGGATTGATTTCATTTAGGAATGACTGGTTTGATCTCCTTGCAGTCCAAGGGACACTCTAGAATCTTCTCCAACACCATAGTTCAAAAGCATCAATTCTTCAATGCTCAGCCTTCTTTATGGTCCAACTCACACATCCATACATGACTACTGAAAAAAACAAAAACAAAAACATAGCTTTGACTATATGGCCCTTTGTTGGCAAGATAAATGATTAGCTTAGGAGAAACTATGTTTACAAATAAGATTGAATATTATGATAACTAGAGTTCAAAATTTAAGTAAAAATTCATTTTTTAGTTGTTACAAAGATAAATTCCCTTACCTAACATTTTCCTGTGTGAGAGTTAAGAATTGCTAGATTTATAATGTGTATATGTCAGTTTCTTGGTTTTCTGGCAAAAACATCATTAGAAGCTCAGGAAATCAGTATAGTCTAATGGTGAAAAAATTTAAATGATACTCAGTTTACCAAAACCTTTTTAGACTAATAATAAAGCACAGAGTATACTTAAGTATTATAGGAAAAATTATACCACTTTTACAATGTCAAGTCTCTGTAGAAACCAAACCTGCAGGAAGCACTGAAACAATTAAAATGTTATACATACCTTCAATTCATATTAAAATTGCATATGTATTTAAATTTACAAATAGCTGTGCCATGTAAATAAAATAGATATTACTTTGATGTCCTTTGATAATTTTGTGAAGGGAACTACTTGATTCCTATGAAAATACCTCAAAATGTTAAGGATATCTCATCACATTTTATGGTCTCCAAAATATTCTTATGTGTATATGTTCAGTCATGTCCGACTCTTAGGGGCCCCATGGACTGTGGCCCACTAGGCTCCCCCATCCATGGGATTTTACGGGTAAGAATACTGGAGAGGGTTACTGTTTCCTTTTTCAGGGGATCTTCCCAACACAGGGATCAAAATCTGGTCTCCTGAATCTCCTGCACTGGCAGATGATTCTTTACCACTAGTGCTGCCTGTGGGACGCAATTATGAGAAGAGTTGAAATGTAGTGAGTGCTTACTATGTACATGTACTGAGCTATGCCTTTTCTTCATATGCTCTCATTCCTCACAAGAATTCTATGCAGCTAGAAATGTGGAGAAGGCAATGGCACTCCACTCCAGTACTCTTGCCTGGAAAATCCCACGGACAGAGGAGCCTGGTAGTCTGCAGTCCATGGGGTCGCGAAGAGTAGGACATGACTGAGTGACTTCACTTTCACTTTTCACTTTTATGCATTGGAGAAGGAAATGGCAACCCACTCCGGTGTTCTCGCCTGGAGAATCCCAGGGACGGGGTCTCACAGAGTCAGACACGACTGAAGTGACTTAGCAGTAGCAGAGTGGAGTTTATGAACATGGGAAAGAACAGCATAGAGAGTAAAGCAGTTTGCCCAGAATCAGGCAGCTGCTGAATTGCAGGCTTAGAACTTGACCTCAAACTCTAGACTGTTAATTACAAAGTAACTTTCAATCTGCATCTGGGCACTTACTTACCTTCCTTTTGAACTAATATTTCAACTTCTCTACAGCTTGCTCATGATAGCCTTACTCTTATCTGCTCAGACTTTAAGGTATTTTTATTTTCATATATCCACTTTTTTTATTACTTAATTATTTACCTACAATATTTTCAAATCTTTACACTAAAGCTGAATAAGGAAACAAATAAGTCTGTTTCTGAAGTTAGGAGAACTAAACCATGGCATTTTCTGAGTCCTTTATTCTGAAAAGTCACATATGCATTATCTCTGGCTATCACTTATAAGAAAAAGGAAATAGTTAAAATCCATTACCACTGAGGACCATGAACATGCTATGATTTCTAGAAGTGATATACCATAATGCTTGCCATTAACTTAAAGTCCTTTCATCATAAAAATAGCCTGAGAGGGTATTTGCATATTATGAGTCCAAATTATTATCTATCAAAAATATTGATCTATCAGTCTTTAGCAAGAATATTATATCACTGCTTATTTAAGGTTCTCTCAGGGAAGTTCAAGCACACAAAAAGACCTTTGTAGTTTGCATTTGAAAACAATATTCCAGTATTACCTTTGGATATTATAGAGGCTTGAATCTATTTGTGGAGAAGAAACATGAATGTCAGAATACAAAAAAGACCCAATAAACATTAATGAAAGTCTAAACAAAAGTTAAAATTTTTGATTTCCACTGTAATCATGGTTTGTTTTGTCCTGAATGCTTTGTTTTCAGCTGTAGAATTTCACACTGTCTTAAAAACAAATTAGCATAACATTTCTATCCCAAGCTTTAGAACTTTAATTAACTTTAAGAAAAATTGTAATTTTTTGCTAATCTAAGGCATAGCTGCAGTTAAAATATAAGAATTTTAGAAGGATTTGGGAAAGTATTTTTTATCTTGAACTATGATATAATTAGTACTGCAAACTATTTATGAATTAAGTAAAATAATAAATGTTTTTTTGCTAAGTCGTGTCTGATTCTTTGTGACCCCATGGACTATAGCCCACCAGGATCCTCTGTCCATGGGATTTCCCAGGCAAGAATACTGGAGTGGGTTGCTAGTTCCTTCTCTAAGGGATCTTCCCGACCCTTGGATCGAACCTGCATCTCTTGCATTGGCAGGCAATTCTTTACTACTTAGCCACCAGAGAAAACCAAAGTAACAAATAGATCAGAAAATATCATCAATCCAAATATTTGAACTCTTTTGAGTCTATAAGAAACTATTTTTACAAAAAAAAAATAATTTTAAATATCACAATTTCCTATCTAAAACATTTTAAGTAGCATCATCTCTTTATTCATATTTGGAAGTTTTGCTACTGTCAAAACATTCAATACCTACCACTCTGCCTATGATCATGGCCAACTTACTAAAATCTACTATCTCATTATCTTGAAAAATAAAATATAATATTATCTTTCAGAAGTATTTATTTTCCAAAGTAGGTACAGAATTCTGATAGTTAAACTTAGGATGTACAGAGTCAGCATTTAGTAATTCACATTTTCCATAACAGAGTTAATATTGAGATATGAACATATGAAAGCAGTTTGCCACTAAAATTAACAAATGGAAATCAAAAACACATTTAATTTGTTATATTATTTTTGGCATATATTGCCTATTAATAAATATTTCTATGACAAGGCATGTTCTCAAGCAACATCTACCTCTCTCCATGATGTCTTAGACTGATATAAATGTGATTTTTATTTAGAAACTAAGAGCAGATAATTTTATCATTTCCCTTTCAAGTAGTAATTTAAATTTAATAAAGTACATTATAACATGCATGAATACACAGCACATCAGTTACCTATATCCCATCAACAACAAACATTTAAAGTCTAAATCAACCATACGTGTTGTTTGTTTTGAGTATTTTAGGAAAAAAACTAGCTTTAATAGATGGCAAGGTATCAGATCCCTCGGTTGGGAAGATCCCCTGGAGAAGGAAATGGTTACCCACTCCAGTATTCTGGCCTGGAGAATTCCATGGACTGTACAGTCCCTGGGGTCGCAGAGTCGGACACGACTGAGTGACTTTTACTTTCACTTCTCAAGCTATCAGAAAGGTATCTCATAATGTTTTTGATACCATGCTTTGCTCTAAAATTTGAAAGTTCCCAAGATGAATTAAGATTTTAGGGTCCTAAATTCCCTGCCTAGATAGATAGCATATTAAAAAGCAGAGACATTACTCTGCCAACAAAGGTCTGTCTAGTCAAGGCTATAGTTTTTCCAGTGGTCGTGTATGGATGTGACAGTTGGATTGTGAAGAAAGCTGAGTGCCGAAGAATTGATGGTTTTGAACTGTGGTATTGAAGAAGACTCTTGAGAGTCACTTGGACTGCAAGGAGATCCAACCAGTCCATCCTAAAGGAGATCAGTCCTGGGTGTTCATTGGAAGGACTGATGATGAAGCTGAAACTCCAATACTTTGGCCACCTCATGTGAAGAGTTGACTCATTGGAAAAGACCCTGATGCTGGGAAGGATTGGGGGCAGGAGGAGAAGGGGACGACAGAGGATGAGATGGCTGGATGGCATCACCAACTCAATGGACATGAGTTTGAGTAAACTCCGGGAGTTGGTGATGGACAGGGAGGCCTGGTGTGCTGCGATTCATGGGGTCGCAAAGAGTCGGACACGACTGAGAGACTGAACATACATCCTGTATGTGATGCCATGCTGATCATAGTGAAAGACTCACTCACCTTATCAGAACACAAATGTCTTAAAAGGAAACATGAAAATGCTATAAGTCATTCATCTCCAACCAAAGCATTTTTAACATGATTGTACTCTTGTATACATGTCTGTATAGACCTAGTTGAAACACTGTTAAAGACTTGAATGTTTTAAGCTATACCTAGGTATTTAAATGCAGATAAAAGTATTTTTGATGACTATCAAGCATATAGAATCCCATTAATATATTTTGTAGCTCTAGGATATGTATTTTGAAATTATACTAACATGTTGAAATTTGAAAAAGATAGAAATATCTTTTCTCTGAAACAAAATAAATGACATTTATAGCAGTGCAAGGCATGTAAAAGAAATGGCATCCATGGAAATGACAGACAGAACAGCCAGCCAGCCCATAAGAGATATGCCATCACTAAAGGCAACTTCAAACTCACTGAACAAGCTTGAGTAGACTGCTACTGTGTCTACTGTACAGACTTGACTTTAGAAACTTAAATTGAGGCTGAAGAAATCTATGAAAAGCTAGAGATAGCATAAATCTATCCCTATCAAAATCTTAAAAATATTGCCATGTGATTTAAATAGTGTGTACTATTTAATAAAATAGTACAGTATATGTTTGGCTTTACAATTCATAATTTCATGTTTATAACTGCCTAATATATAATTGAGACAAATAATGGAAGCATTGCTGAGTTTTCCTTAGGGTTTATATTTCTACATTTTGAAATAAAATAAGGATTTCGATATCTTGTGGCTGTATAGTGATCTCAGATATACTCCAAATGCTAAAATATAATATTTTGAACATAAAATATAACTAATTATGTATATATGTATGTATACATTTATATCTATCGAAATAGAGAGATTTGTATGCTCAATTGACTAAAATAATTACATTTCCTATCATCCATAAAACAAATGTTATTGATCTAGTCCTATGATGCCAGTATTTCTCCCTGACAAATTGTAAATAAATTCTGAAACCATTGATATATGTGTAACACATGGTTGAAAAATGTTTATATGAATCAGAATTCACAGTAGAAAACAGAAAACTCTGGGCTTTTCATTTAAGAATGGGTGACCAATAGGAAATTTGGTGCACAACATCCCTGGAGGGCTAGAGGAGAAAACTCAGACCTGCTGTGGGAATATGTTACTTGCTTTCCAGATCTTGCCACCACGATTACTGTCCAGATATTTGGGAAACTGCTGTCATTGCAGCCAGTGGTGCGTCTATAGCTGCTGTCTGCCGCTGTAAACCACTGCACAGTCAGAAGTGGTGGTTCTGGCCCCCAAAAGAGTCCTACCTGTTACATAACAGTCTTTGACTGCAACCACTCCAAGAAGAGCATCCTCTGCCTCCTTGGCATCACTGCAGATTTCCTGTCAGTGAAGCTCATGGACCAAAACCACATCTTGCCTAGACTGAGTAACAGAATCTAGGCAATATGGTTTTCATCAGCTTTCAAGACTCTGAGCTATTCAGTTAACTACAAGGGGTTGAAAAGATTGCCAAAACCTGATAAATGTCTAGTACATTGCACATTATACCAGATATACCTCTTTACTATTAAAATTGTACTTTACCATTAAATTAAAAGGTAACTATAAATTGTACCTCCTTACTATTAAACATCAATATGCACCACTTTGAAGAGTGGTGGAAATACCTGAACACCTGACCTGCCTCCTTCAAAACCTGTATGCAGGTCAAGAAGCAACAGTTAGAACTGGACACAGAACAACAGACTGGTTCCCAATTGGGAAAGGAGTACATCAAGGCTGTATATTGTCACCCTGCTTATTTATTGTATATGCAAAGGACATCATGTTAAATGTTGGGCTGGATGAAGCACAAGATGGAATCAATCAAGATTGCTGGGAGAAATATCAATAACCTCAGATATGCAGATGGCACCACCATTATGGCAGAAAGCAAAGAGGAACTAAGGATCCTCTTAATGAAGGTGAAAGAGGAGAATGAAAAAGCTGGCTTAAAACTCAACAGTAAAAAGCTAAGATCATGGCATCCAGTCCCATCACTTCATGGCAAATAGATGGGCAAACAATGGAAACAGTGACAGACTTTATTTTCTTGGGCTCCAAAATCACTGCAGATGGTGACTGCAGCCATGAAATTAAAAGACACTTGCTCCTTAGAGGAAAAGCAATGACAGACCTAGACAGTGTATTAAAAAGCAGAGACATTACTTTGCCAAGAAAGGTGCGTCTAGTCATAGTTATGGGTAGTCATGTATGGAAGTGAGAGTTGGACCATAAAGAGGGCTGAATACCAAAGAATTGGTGCTTTTTTTTTTTTTTCATTTATTTTTATTAGTTGGAGGCTAATTACTTCACAACATTTCAGTGGGTTTTGTCATACATTGACATGAATCAGCCATGGGGTTACATGTATTCCCCATTCCGATCCCCCCTCCCACCTCCCACTTCACCCGATTCCTCTGGGTCTTCCCAGTGCACCAGGCCCGAGCACTTGTCTCATGCATCCCACCTGGGCTGGTGATCTGTTTCACTATAGATAATATACATGCTGTTCTCTCGAAACATCCCACCCTCGCCTTCTCCCACAGAGTCCAAAAGTCTGTTCTGTACATCTGTGTCTCTTTTTCTGTTTTGCATATAGGGTTATCATTACCATCTTTCTAAATTCCATATATATGTGTTAGTATGCTGTAATGTTCTTTATCTTTCTGGCTTACTTCATTCTGTATAATGGGCTCCAGTTTCATCCATCTCATTAGAACTGATTCAAATGAATTCTTTTTAACGGCTGAGTAATATTCCATGGTGTATATGTACCACAGCTTCCTTATCCATTCATCTGCTGATGGGCATCTAGGTTGCTTCCATGTCCTGGCTATTATAAACAGTGCTGCGTGTCTCTTTCAGATCTGGTTTCCTCAGTGTGTATGCCCAGAACTATGGTGGTGGAGAAGACTCTTGAGAATCCCTTGGACTGCAAAGAGATCCAAGCAGTCACTCCTAAAGGAAATCAGTCCTGAATATTCATTGGAAGGACTGATGTTGAAGCTCTTAATTCTTTGGCCACCTGATGCAAAGAACTGACTCATTAGGAAAGACCCTGATGCTGGGAAAGATTGAAGTCAGGAGGAGAAGGGGATGACGGAGGACGAGATGGTTGGATGGCATCACTGACTCGATAGGCATGAGTTTGAGCATGCTCCAGGAGATGGTGATGGACAGGGAAGCCTGGTGTGCTGTAGTCCCTGGGATGGCAAAGAGTCAGACACAACTGAGTAACTGAATAGCAACAACAGTGACCTGTTTACTATTAAACATCAATACATACCACTTTTAAAAGAAAGTTAGAGTGAAAGTCGCTCAGTCGTGTCTGACTCTTTGCGATCCCTTGGACTATACAGTCCATAGAATTCTCTCGGCCAGAATGCTGATATATATTTAAATGTGACAACAACATCAGGAAAACAACACATTCCCATCTAATGTAATGAAGTCTCCTGCATGTTAATGAAAACATGCTAATTGTTTGCCCAAAAGAAGATATATAAAATCCATTGGTTGCTCTTCTATTTCTGGATAACATTCATTCTCATTCATTTTATCATCATGTGCTGTGTGTTCTCAGTCACTCAGTTGTTTCCAACTCTTTGTCACCTTACGTACTGTAGCCCATCAAGGTCCTCTGCCCATTGGAATTTTGTAGGCAAGAATACTGGAGCAGGTTGTCATCTTCTCCTCCAGGTGTTCTTCTCATCCCAGGGATTGAAGCTGCATCTCCTGCATTCTTCTGCATTGGTGGATTTTTTCCCTCTCCTACCTGGGAAGCCCTTTGATCACCGTACAGCTTTCATAACTGTAAACCTGAACATTAAATCGTAAAGATGGTCACTCTCATAAAATGTTTATAAAGTCAAACAAGATGGAGCAAAAATTATGTAATATAAATGGAAATGTGTAGATATAATATATAATATTATTTATAGTGCATCTATATAGTAAGTGAAATGTGTGTTAATACTTTTGTGTAGTCTTCATTTCAGCCATTATTTACAAGACCAGAGTTAGTCTCCATAACTTATTTATCAACCTGTTCATATCCTATTCCTTTTGTTCTTAGAGATCATTAAACTTTTTCAGGAATTTTGACTTGAAGAAATGACCCAGAACTTCAGTCTTGAAGATCAGGATCCTCATTATTCTTGTTTGTTTCTGATTTGTCCTGTCTTCCACTAACACAATAATAACTGAGGTGATCCCATGGCTTCAAGGAATGTTTTTCTCTGCTTTCACTATAGTACAACAATGAAATTTTCCCCTTGATAATCAGAATCAATAGGCCAAAAGAGTAACCCCCTTCTTGGTCTGTAGGTTTAGTGACAGGCAGTTCTAAATGGCCCAGTGGACCCTATTGTGTCATTTCTTTTGCTTAAAACTCTTTCATATGTGTTACCAATAAAACTTAAAATATAATAATATCCTACTACTTCCTAGAAAATCCTGAAATAGAGAGGTATTTTACTCATACACCTTCTCTGTGTGCTATGAAATTACTACTTTATTTCTTGTGTTAACAATAGCCTCCCTTCTCTACAAGATATCCCATTTTTGTGTCTATATCTTCAAATTAATCTCTGGAAACATACAGAACTGTCTTTCAAAAAGAAGCAAAGCAAAATTTTCCATCAATAAGCCTGAAAAGTAGGATAGATTTAGTATCATATCATATTATGTCTATAGCTAGAAATGGAATAATTAAACAAAAAATGAGAGGTTGAATATATTTGAAGTAGAAGGTAATCAATTGGGTGAAATTTCTTTTATTTATAAATATATATATATATATATATATACATAAGAAAATATAAATTTAAGTTCACATGCTACATAAACACATGCACACCATTTATATATTTAATTTTTAAGCATCATTTAAAAATGGCTGTGGCCCAGTGTTCAGTCTCTGCCCAGGGAACTAGTTTCTGCAAGCCATACAGCCAGCCACACAATGAAAAAGGAATCACTTTCTTCAGTTAGTAATATTTGTAATCAAAATGTCCTTTTGTAGAAGAAGTTAGACTCTCTAAGTATTCAAATTCATAGAAACCAAGGAACAGTATATTTTAATTAAAGAGAAATAATTAAAAATGCTTGCTATTAATCTAAATGTATACATCCTGATGTTTAATGAATATTTACTTATCTATACTCTTTGGCACCCAGTCTGTTTGATCTTGGCCTTATGCCCATGTGATAGTTTAAGCAATATATTGACTTTGACTTTTGGCTCCATGCAGTGTCACCTCTATATTCCTGTCCTTATCAGTATTTAAATTGTGCCTAGTGTCATAGTCAGGAAAGATAACTGGCCTCCTGCCCACTTTGTTAGAAACAGTTAATTCTTCAAATGACCAACAGCAATTTCACACATGTCATCTTGAATGGAAAGTCCATAGAATAAAGCATTTGTATTAACTCAAGCCAACAGTCAACCTTAAAACATGGTCTAGTCGTACTAACAGGATGAGGAGAGACATGTCAGGAAAGAGAAAATATGAGAGGGAAATTAGCAGCTCGAGTTACAAAGTGCCTGAGTCTTGAAATAAAAGAATGAAGCAGACCAGATATTGCTAACAAGGGAGTAGAAACACTCATTTCCTTCCACCTATCCCTTTTGGCTTCCAGTGGATTATCTGCCATGTGTGAGAATCACACCTTAGCAACTGTCTTCCACTTGACATCTGTCCAGGAGATGATCCATTCAAAGGTTTAGCTTAATATTTTTTCCTAATAGGAGACATTTGTTCCCTAGGGTTTCTATCTCTACCCTCCCTCCCTCTATAAAGTAATCCACTGGACACCATTAGGGAAACTCTACTATTATATTCCCAAAATCCTGAAATCAATCCTACAATAAAATTTAAAAAACAGCAGAAACAAATGTAAGGAAAGTTAATCAGTTGGTAAGCTCATATACATAAAAATCTCTGTAAATAGAATGATATGAATTTCAAAAACCAATTCATTAAGAAACAGAAAGCCTGAACAAAATGGTAACCTTGAAATTTAATTTTAAATTGATAAAGACTTTCTCATGTTCAAGAGGGAGGTGACGTATGGATGCCTATGGCTGATTCATGTTGATTGTGGTGGAAACCAACACAACATTGGAAAGCAATTATCCTCCAAGTAAAAATAAATAATTTTAAAAAAGAGAATTTATCTTCAAACAGATATCTGGTAACAATAGTATTCAAAGTTATTAATTTAAAGCTAATAAAGTTATTTAAGAATCTCAGTAGAAGCTTTTAAAATGAGACAAATTAGAGAACTTTATAATTGATGTAACATTATTATTTTAACATCATATGGAACTTTAAAATGGCAGCACAAACTATTCTAAATGTGTAATATGGATACAGAAAACTGGAATATAATAATAAAAAGTCAAATCTTTTTTAAAATATATATAAAAGTATACTTAATAGGTATAGTAGTTGGTATTATTTTAGTAGAAATGCATAAATCCAAGTCAAATGGCTTAAGCAAAATGGGATAATATAGTACAGAAATACAGTTCTAGACTTAGCTCCAAATACTGCTTAAATAATTTTTTCAAAAAACTGTTACAAGTACGACTCATCAACTTTATTCTGATTTCCTTTATGTTGGGCTTCTATTCAGCCAGTTTTTCCTTATGGTGACAGTGATGGACAACATCAATCTAAGAATCATCTGTTAAATTAATAGGTCCTCAGTGAAAAAAGTTCATTTTAGTAAAATGTATTTAGTGGGACTAATCAATCTGACCTGGTAACATGCAGAACTCTCAGCTCATCACTGTGATCGGTCATTGGTAACATTCTTACAGACAGAATTTGAGATCTCAGTTCTATTTAAATTACACAGAATAAAAATGGGTCAAGAATTTCTCCCCAAAGGAAATTTAGAATTCTGTTAGCAGAAACTAGCTGAGATTACTTACAAGTTGACATTTCTCATGGTATTCTTCTAAAGTGTTCTCCTGAGAGACATGTGATTTGGTTTTACAGACAACTGGAATCATTGTGATGACTTGTATGGCTCCAGATACATCTAAATTTCCTCTTAATGGTCTACCTGATTTTCAGTACATCAGCTAACTCAATGGCTAGATAAGCCTCTAATACCGTGCCTTAAATATATTTCTGTCTAAAATATGCACTATATGTGCTTTTTTACTGACTGAGCACTGAATAATGCAGTAGGCAAAAGCAAAAGATATCCACTAAAAATAGGGGAAAACTAGAGGTGATCTTAGGAAAAATAGAGGTCTATTGTCATTGTGCTTATATGTATTATCATTATTATTATCATTATTATATAAATTTGCATTATTATCTACTTATTGAAAAGCTTTGAGAACTTACAATTACTACAGATAAACAACACACAAAAATCAATAGCTTTCCTATGTAAAGTGGTTGGAATTATAATAAACTACCAAATTGTAAGTATTCATGAACATATCTTATATAAATTTGATCATGTCACTTCTCTGTCTAAAACTCATTGTCAATGATTTTAATCATTCTTTTTATAAAAAACACTGAATCCCTTATCTTGACCATTGAAGGCTGAAATTACCTATTCTCTCTTTCCTCTCCAATGTCATCACTCTCAGTGATTGTCTAATGTCTATTCTCCTCCTAGACACCAACTCTCTGTGGTGTAGGGGTGTGTCAGTCTTGTCTCTATCCATCTGCCACACTGGTGAAAGCCTGGAACATCATAGGAATTCAGTATATGTTTGGTGAATCTTTGATGACACGTGCATGGATTCTTAGACAATGAAAATGTAACAACTAGCATAGAAATATATATCTTTGTATGCAATATGAAATATTTTAAAAAATCTTCTGTCCCAGTGAATTATTTTACACAAGAGAATATAATCAGGATTTTCATGGTATTTGTTTTAATTTTCCAAAAAGATAAAATGATACTGAATTTCCCCTATAAATATATATATATATTTAAGTACTTATATTATCTAATGATGACTTCTGCTGTCTATTCAAATTCACTGAGAAGTTAATGCTACTGGTTTACCAGTGCAGTACTGATGAAGGAACAAATCAAGCACAATAACTGAGAATCCAAATAAAAACAATACACTGTGGTGTAATTGATTGAAGCTTCATCAGAGAGAATTTGATGAAGAAAATAATCTATAACATTAATTGAAAAAGGCAGAATTTATTGGAATGGCAAAAGGGTACCTCTCAGCAAACACTGCATCCTCCTCTCATCCAGGAGCCATGGCAACTGCTTTCCCTGATTAACTTTCCTCTCCTCGAGGCATAAAATGTATCACCACTTCCTTTTAGGTATTTATTTTATTATTTTATTTCTCTCTCTGTAGGTCAACCTATTCATGCAGAAAATGGTTTCTCCAGTTTTATGGTTTCAATGACCAACCTTGAATGAGTTGACTAAGTTTCCAAAAGCCAATTTCCAAGCTTCAGGCATAAGAACAGAGTGGCCAACAAAGGTCAGATACAGGGTGCCAACTACAGTCCCCTCTTAGAAGGACAAAGAGGACTAAACGTCTAAGAAATAAGTAAACAAGAGGAAGGTATCAAGGGACTTCCTGGTGGTCCAGTGTTTAAGACTTGCCTTTTAATGCAGAGGGTGTGGGTTCAATGCCTGGTTGGGGAGGTAAGATCCCACATGCTTTGTAGTCAAAACACCAAAGCATAAAAAAAAAAAAAAGAAGCAATCATGTAACAAATTTATTAAAGAGTATAAAAATAATCCACATAATTTTTTTAAAATCTTAATAGATGTCAGCTTAGCAAAGGTGATCGATATTTCTAGTGGAGATAAAAAGTGCCAAAAGTTATGAGAAGTTCTTGATGACTGGAGCTGGAAGAATTACTTATACCTACTTAGATATAAAATAATAACTCCTGATCTGATAGTTCAAAGATAAACACATTTCAGTTGGAACAAAGAAATAAATGTAAAAATCATAAGAAATCTAGAAGGAAATATAATTATTTCCTTATTTTAGCATTATGAAGGCTTTTCTAAGCACAAGAATAAGATGCCAAAAATGTAGTTAAATAAATATTAAATTTTTCACTGCACAAATTGGTGTGTAACAATGCACATACAATGATGCTTTTACAAATCTGGAGGATAAAAATGTTCACAAATTATGTGGTGAGCCAAAAGATAATATTCTTACTATTAAAAGCATTTACAAGTCATCAAAGTTTGAAACAGATAAAATAACAACAAACAGGAATATCACATTTAAAAAACGCAGAAAAGACTATAAGTGGCATATAATCTTATACACAATATTTTCCCTCATTATTTATCTGAAACAAGAAGGCTTTTTTTTTTTTTGTTCTTGTTATTGACATGCTATTGTTAAAATCATCAAGTGCAAACCAACACAACTGCAACAAAAATAAGTAATAATATCTAGTCTGGGACAAATTATAGAAAATAAGAAATCAAGAATTGTTGAAACTAGTGATTGGTACATTTCAGATGACACTTTAGGAATTTATACAGAAATGGATAAAATGTATCTTATTTTAATAGTATCGATTTATTCTGTGCACATGTTAAGAAATCCAAGTGAAAGAAAAACCTGTCACAAGATTATTTATCATAGTAAAATAGAGAAAAATGTCGAAAGCAGGGAATTAGTGAAGCTATGGCACATTCAGCTAATGGAATGAGAAAAAAAAAATACCTAAAGAGCAATATCTAATCAGATATTCCTGAGAATACCAGATTAAGTGTGAAAGTTCTATCACAAAGCATTAAGCATTACCATATTATAAATTATAGAAAATCTAATGTAAAATTGAAAAGACATACACTAAAATGTCAATAGTTTGACTTACTGAGCTTGAGTTACTTTTCTCTTTTTGATATTTTTGTTTGTTTTTTAATAAATAACTTGAAATAGAGTTGTATTATGTCTAACAAAACATTGAGAACCTAAAGATCCTTTAACATTGGATAGTCTTATGGTTGACTCTCATCCTTACAACTCATTCAAACAAGGTCTACATTTCAGAGAATTACTTAATATTTTAACTTTAATGCTTAAATGCTTATTTTCTTTCAGCTTGTATTATTAATGCCTACTCATAACTCTTGTATGAACTACTATGTGGCTTAAATGGGTTTATATGTGCTGATTACTATGTCTTAAAATACAACAAATGCTTACCACATAATATTACCTATTTAAAAATAGTGTGTATATTTACTTACAAACTCATTTCTAAAGTGTGATGCAGATAATAAAAAGTGAAGAGCAGTATATAAAATCTTGGTTAGGTATATTGCAAGTATATGTGTGTGTCAGAGAAAGCCCACATCAGGTACTAAAATGGTACAGATAATATTACTTATCAAGTGTGATTTAATAAGTGTGACTTCTCTTGTGGCTCAGATGGTAAAGCGTCTGCCTACAATGCAGGAGACCCAGGTTCATTCTCTGGGTTGGGAAGATGTCCTGGAGAAGGAAATGGAAACCCGCTCCAGTCTTCTTGCCTGGAAAATGCCATGGATGGAGGATCCTGGTAGGCTACAGTCTATGGGGTCACAAAGAGTTGGACACAACTGAGTAACTTCACTTCACTTCATGCTTTAATAACGGTTACATAAGTCAGTCATCACAGTTAACTCAAGCATAACACACTGGTCAAAAGTGAGGTTTAAACTTCTCTAATTGCCAAGGACACTCAGTCTCTATTAGCTAGATTGAAATTAGTGATTTCCAATCAGAGATGGCGTGTAACTGCCAAACATAATTATTTCCAAATCAAATCCACAATCATATTCATTTCTATATCTCCTTTTTTAATTATTAAAATTTATATTTTATAGCCATTTTGGGCTCAGAGTAAAATTGAGTGGAAAGTACAAACTTCACATTACTCCCTGTTCCCACAAAAGGACAGCCTTCCTTTCTGTAGAAGCCCTACCCAGAGTCACACACATGTTACAATCAACGTACCTATATCTGGCATATCATTATCATCCAAATTTCATAATTTTTATTGGTCTCTTTTTTCCAACTCAAGAAACTTTAGGACAGAACTCAAAGGCAGAATCTCATTAGCATGAATTGTGCATAGAATATAAATAATTTAAAAAATTATGCCTGAACACTAATTATTGGATTTGTACAACTTATCCCCTTAGAGTTATCATTAAAGATGGTTGTGCTGATTATTATATTTGTTATTGATGTATCATATGATAACATCTGTTTAGTTTTTTTCAGATTAAAAAAATGTGCAGTGTATGAACTAGAAGACACCAGGAAAATTATGAAGATATTAAAGATGTTTTGTTCACCTTATAGTTGCAGGGGCCAGAATAGCATTTGTTACATAGACTCCAATCCAATTTAATGAAATTTTATTGTCTACTATGTGCCTAGAAGAAATCTAAGGACTTGAGAAGGTACAGCAATGAACAAGGCTGAAAAAAATAGCCTGCCTGCTTTCAGTGAAATTACATTCTAGAAAGTAAGAGAGTTCATGAATGTAACGTAATATGGGGAAAAGTAGTAAGTGTTGAGCAAATAAAGCCAGGCCGGTGACAGTTCTTGCAGAGAAATACAGTTCTACACAATTTGATCAGAAGAGGCCTCACTGAAAATGTGATGCTTGAGTGAAGGATTGCAGGAGGTGAGGGTTTCAATTTTAAAGATCTTAAAAACAAAGAAATGAAGTTAGAGAAAACAGAATCATAGGCTTGTGATAGGACATCAGAGTTAGCATGCTGGAGAGAAAGAAAATGATATCAGAGAGGAAATGAAGCTATTAATTCTTTGCAAAGAGTATAAAGATTTTGTTGTTTTTGTTGTTGATGTTGTTGTTTTGTTTTGTGTTTTAATCTGAATGACATGGAAAACAAATGAGAGTTGAGAGCAGAAAAGTAACTTAATGGATGTCTATTAAAATAATTCCCATTATTTGTGGTGAATATCCTTGAAGTTTGTCATGCATGGAAGCAGGGAGACAGCTGAGAAGTTACTGTCATAATTCAAGTTTGAGAGTATGATTGTTTTGCCCATGGTGGTATGATAGCAGTGAAAAGTAGTACAGAGTGATTGGATCAAGTAAACAGAGGGTGCTATTTATGAAGTTGTGTTTACAGGAATAGAGAGATGTCAGCTTGTCCAAGATATGTAAGTTCTGAGAACTAGCTTTACCTTTTTCAATAGAAAACATTGCTGACCTCACTAAAAAATACTTTTAGTGGACTGGAAAATGAGAATGGGGATCTCTCACTCTAATCCACTTAGAGTGAATTTAAGAGTAATGGGGAAAGTGAATTTAGAAAGATTATAAAGTATTCTTAGAATAATTTTAACTGCAATAGGGAAAGTAGAAATGGTAAAGATCTGGAAGGAGGGGATGTGTCAAGAAAGATTATATTTTTAGGGTGGAATAGGTAACAGCAGGATGGGAGTGATCTAGCAGAGAGAGGAAATTGATGGCATTGGAGAGAGAGTACAGAATTGCCAGAGAGATGTTCCTGAGTAGGAGGGTGACTGATTCCCTCTTAGAATTGTGTGGGTCCAGGAGGTGAGGGGAGCTGCCATCTAGCTGAGGCCTGTTGTCAGCACTTGTATCTCAGCAAAGGGCTGAGTCCACTCAGGGAGAGAGAGCCCTTTTCTTTCAAAGAGAATTTGTATAGAGATCAGGACTCTGGAGAGAGGCTATTGCTAGCAAGTGAAGGCATTGGCCTTTGACATTGCTAATTGGGGTGAAAGAAGAGTATGCAGCTATTAATGCTAATATGCATGTAGATGTGAAGACAGTGATTGAACCTCATTCCTTGATAAATTAGGAAGCAAGTTCTCCAGTTTCATGTGAGCATGAGGAAGGAGATGATGAATGTTTGAGGACAGCAGTAAAGATACAGAGTAGTCTTTTAAAAGAGGAGGAGACTAATTACTTTATTATTGTAAATAATAAATACAATAATTATTTGTTGTATAATTACAATACATAATTACAAAATACATAATAACAAAAAAAATACAATATTACTGTAAAGTAATTAGTCTCCAACTAATAAAAATAAATGGAAAAAAAGAAAATTTACTTAGTTTTAATTGAAAAAAAATAGAACAATATTTAATTTGAATTTGAAACATAAAATCATATTCATGCTTCAAAAAAAGAGTAGGAGAGAAAATAATAGAAAATTGAATTTCATTAAGGTTTAGAGAGAATGTGAAACAAGATTGGGCAGGGTGCTTATGTATTTTTCTCCCATTATGTCAGTGCTCAAGTTCAGGACTAGAATAGTAAAGATTTATTTAATTAGGGTATAGCCAAGTTGCGTGACAAAATTGAAGAAGAATGGCATAGTTGAGGGTATATGCAGGGGAGTCATTAAAACAACCACCCGTGAAATTTTAGCTTAGCTTTTATGGAAGAGAAAAATATACGGTTGATTACGGAAAGTGAGCATAATGTGGGATCAATAAATATAAGTCCCCGTGGCATGATGGTTTTATCGAGTAGGATTGCTTGAGGCGGTGAGTGTGAGCAAGAAGTCAGGAAGTCGAGCTGACAGAGTATGATGCGTGAAATTGAAATTATGGAGGAGTTGCTATTACAGGTAATAACAAGGACCAGGTCGTGACTATGGAGCTGAGTGGCTCAGGGAGTGGGCAAGACAAGTTCACAGTAGTTCCAGAAACTAAAAAGCCATGGTATGGTTAGATTTGTTGTTCACACTAAGGACTAAAATCATCAAAAGTTCTGACAGGCAAAGTAACAATGAGGTGGGAACTAGAGACATCAAGAATCAGTGAAACATTTAGGTTGCTTCCATGTCCTGGCTATTGCAAATATTTCTGCAGTGAACTTTGAGATGCATGTGTCCTTTTGAATTGTGGGTTTATTGGGGTATATGCCCTGTAGTGGGACTGCTGGGTCATATGACTCAGACAATAAGGTATCTGCTTGCAATGCAGGAGACCCAGGTTTGATCCCTGGGTTGGGAAGATCCCATGGAGAAGGGAATCCACTCCAATATTCTTGCCTGGAGAATTCCATGGACAGAGGAGCCTGGCGGGCTACAGTTCATGGGATTGTAAAGAGTCAGACACGGATGAGAGACTAACACTTTCACTTCTTACTTTTCATGGTAGTTTTCTATTTGTAGTTTCTTAAGGAACCTCCATACTGTTCTGCTTAGTGTGAATATCAATCCACATTCTCACCAACAGTACAAGAAGTTTCTCTCAAGACTGTAAAGTGACTATACCCCAATTAAATAAAAAGAAAAGAAATGATAAGAATCATGAGAAAACATGGTATGAGCAGATATTAGAATGATGAAAGGTTCTAAGGGATAATACCTAATAGCATGGGATTCAAATCTCTGCATAAGGCCAAGAATAGACTGGAAGAAACAATGAAGAACAGGTACAAACTCCATTTGACTTGCAAGCTCGGTCATAAGAGAAATGTAGAGAAAGCAAAACTAAAACTTAACTGAAATCTTCTTCCACTTAGGAGTGCTGCAGGGGAAGTTGGTAGTGTCCTCGAGGGAGATCCAGGCATCCATTAGAGCAAAATTGTAAAGGGCACTTTCAGTGAAAAGGTTGAAGAAAGAAAGGTTTCTGTGGTGATGAAACTTTACTTTTGCAAAAGTGTATCTAATAAGGGCAATCTCTGGAAAATTGGGAAGTGCTGAGGCAAAGATAAGAGTCTTCTAAGTTTTACTTCAATATTTTATTTTTGATAGCCTCTATTCAGTTTCGGTTGTAAAAATATGTTACCTGTTTTGAATGTCAGTACACACAAAAATGAATAGAACAAATGAGTTTTCCCAGAAAAATACGGCAGAGTAGTGTACCTGTGATCTGTGGTAACTGTGGATTGTTCACAATGTACAATTCAGATTGGGTATCATATAAGGTCCCTTCCATCCTTGTTACCACTCTGCATCCTATTATGATCTATCCCTTTTTGTTTGGTGGTAAAAATCATTATCACTCCCTCCCTCCTGCCATGCGGTTGCTACCATTACTGGTATATGTTGTGTTGTAAAGAGGGTATAAAATGGTAGGGCTCCCATCAATGTATGACAAAAACCGCTACAATATTGTAAAGTAATTCACCTCCAACTAATAAAAATAAATGAAAAAAAAAATGGTAGAGCTGAACTGCCTTTAACCAAGGAATATATAGCATTTGAGGGGGGAAAAAAAAAGTCTTCCTTAGGATGACCAATTTCTAAAGAATTGTGAATTCTTTGTCCAGTGTTTAATACAAGTTTAACGCATAGTGATAATGTTTAATACACAGTGATAATGTATTTTCAATTTACCCCTTTGATTTCCTTATCCTGACTTGTGTCATTTACCAGTTTTAGAAAATTTTTCTGTGATTGCTACTTATCACAACTATTTAAACAACTGTTTTGCTATGTTGACATAAGTTCAATCCACTTGACATATTTCATCAGTCTAAATTTTAAGAATAATTATCTTATAAAATCATGGTTGGACAGGCATTCTAAATTATTTTCATGAAGGCTTTTAGAAAATCTTTTACAGGGGAGAAAACTAGTTGTTTCTGAATAATAGAGAAGAAACTTTTTAGAGAAAGCAGACATTTAAGGGGCTTCCCTGCTGGCTCAGGCAGTAAAGAATGCCTACAATGAGGGTTCAGTCCCTAAGTTGGGAAGATTCCCTGGCGAAAGGAATGGCTCCCCACTTCAGTAATCTTGCCGTGAGAATTCTATGGACAAAGAAGCCTGGCAGGCTATAGTCCATGAGATTGCAAAGAGTTGGACATGACTGAGTGGCTAACACTTTCACCTTTCAGACACATTTAAAATAGATAGATGCTTATCATATACAAATTATTCTGAAAGAGTGGAAGGTAGCAGAACATTAAAAGAAGATGCCAACAGATAGAAGAAAATTTGCATCTTTCTGTTTTTATTCATTTATGTTTTTAGTTGAAATATTTTGGCATACACCATTATCTAAATTTAAGGTATCTAACAGTAATTTGACCCATTTAAATATTATAATATGGTTGCCACTGTAGCTATAATTATCACTCCTATCATGATACATAATTGTCCTTTCTGTTTAGTGATTGGAATAATTTAGGTCTAGTTTCTTGGTAAACGTGGTGATTATAATATAATAATGTAGTCTATATTCACTATACTGTGCATTAGAGAGGGCTTATTTACTACTTGTTGCAAATTTGTATTCTCAAACAATATCTAGCCCATTCCCTAACACCCATGTCTTGGTGACCACCATTTTACTCTCCTTTTTTATGAGTCTGGCTTTGCTGGATTCCACATATAAGTGATATTATACAGTACTTGCCTTTATCTGACTCACCTCACAGCATAATGTGCTCAACTTCCATGGTGCTGTGATGTACTGTGCTTATTCACTCAGTTGTGTTAAACTCTTTGCAACCCCATGGACTGTAGCCCACCAGGATCGTCTGTCCATTGGGATTTTCCAGGCAAGAATATCAGAGTGGGTTGCCCTGCCCTCCTCTAGGGGATCTTCCCAACCTAGGGTTCAAACCCAGGTCTCCCACATTGCAGGCAGATTCTTTACTGTTTGGGCCAGCTGGAAAGCCCAGCTTCCATACATGTTATCAACAATGTTATATAAGTGACTTGAATTTTTAAAATACTGTTATATTTTTTAAGCAGGGGCAGCTACTTATACCATTCTTGACATTTAAGAATCAGAGTCAATTATAGATACTTGTATGTTGAGTAAAAGATGGGCCTTTAAATTGGAAATGGGAAATGTTGGTAGCTACTGCTATCTTATGCACAATAGTCAGATTTATTTATGTAATCCTTGACTCAGTCTTTAGGTAAATGAATTATATCTTCCTTTATTTTGATGAACAGTTCTCAATTTTGTATCTTTTTGAGTCCATAAAACATTTCCAGGCTCTCTGTAATTTTGACATTATTTGTTTCATGTTATCCCTGTCTTTCTAATGCAACAAGCGACATTACCTTTATTACCCAATCATGATTTCAGAATATTTATTAAGATATTTACTGATTATTTTATGAGAGGAAAGTAGAACACATTCTTCTTTCTCAAGTTGCCATTATAATTTTAAGTTGGGTAAAATAACAAGTCTGGTTCATTATCTGTCTATGAAAGCAAGCAGGATGAAACAGCACAACAAAGATGCACATTCCCCTAAAAAACTCAAACTCCCTGCCTCACCTGGGATGTAATCAAGGAAAAGAATTCTATTAAGACTGGAGTCACTGATGATGCATTGCCCCTTGTAGTGAAAAGACAACTTGTAACAACGATTGTGCCTGTGCATAGCTAGGACCAGAGAATCAATAAAATGTGGCTGTGACTCAGAAGCTCTGCTCAGAGTTTAATATAAAGACAGTTTTAATGATTGGAAGATCAAAGGAATTCTGAAGTGTAATATAAATTTTAGCCCTTAGCCTGTATATGTTTATTTAAAACCATGTGAAAACTGTTGTTGGATATAAACATTTGTTGTTGTTCAGTCACTAAGTTGTGTCCAACTCTTTGTGACTCCTTGGACTGCAGCATGCCAGTCTCCTGGGTTCTTTACCGTCTCTCGGGAGTTTGCTCAAATTCATGTCCATTGACTCAGTGATACTATCTAACCATCTCATCCTCTGCTATTCTCTTCTTATTTTGCCTTCAGTCTTTCACAGCATCAGGGTCTTTTTCAGTAAGTCAGCTGTTAATATCAGGTGGCCAAAGTATTGGAACTTTAGCTTCAACATCTGTCCTTCCAATGAATATTCAGATTGATTTCCTTCAGGATTGACCTCTTTGGTCTCCTTGCAGACCAAGGGACTCTCAAGAGTCTTCTACAGCACCATAATGCAAAGGCATCATGAGAAGTAATTTTATGATATTTAAAACATAATTTATATAGCAACAGAGAACTCAGATTCTAGTAGCAATGCAAGCGTGCAAAATTTTATTGATTTTTCTGATAAAGAACTTCCCAATCTCATATAACAATAGAAATCATACACTGCCCCTTGTATTCCTGTATTATAAGTCTTGGTCTAATAAATCAGTTTATTTTCAGTAATTACTTGGAAATTATCTCCCTATTCTTGATGTTCATTAGTCACTGAAAGTAAAAATTGCAGGAAAACCACTAGTGCCTAATTTAGAAGATGTTTTAAAATGTTTATAGATTTCCAAGCATGGTTAGAAAATGGGCAAGCCTCCTTCCCTTCAGGACGATCGATACAGACTCATATTAGAAACCAGAAAATCAGACATCTCAAGGTCAGTGATTGAACACCCTGCAAATGTGATTGAAACCACAGCTTTCTTATATCTTTATTAGCAGATGTGGAACCACAATCATGGATCTAAAATTAAAAGTGCATAATAAAATAGTAAATTTACTAGTATGCACAGTTTGTCATCTTAATTAACAATTGATATTTTAAATGATGGCTTCAGGCTTTAATTCCTCAAATGCGTTGCATTCTGCATTTTATTATTTTATAGTGACTTGTAAAGACTGTATTTCAATTTATGTTAATGCAATATTGGAACGAAAATATAATTCAAGGCGATAGACACATGTATATGTATGGCTGAGTGGCTCTGCAGTGCATCTGCAACTATCCCAACATTGTTAATTGGCTACACTCCAATATAAAATAAGTGTTTTTTTTTTAATTATAATTATTTTCTCAGAGAAAAATAATTATGATCAGAATATCAACGCTATGTTTACTCAGATTGCTTAAACATAACAGTATTTAAAATTAGGTATGTTAGTAGAACAGAATTAAAATATCTATTAAATTTAATGAAAAAGCCCTTCATAATATTTTGTTTAGTCTAAGAGTCTGTAAAACTATTTCTATAAATCATACTAATCAGTAATATGATTTTTAAAAATTTCATAATGCATATTTAAGATAGGTGCAAGCATAAAATTTGAATAACTCTAAATGTCATTTCCTTTTAAAATTTCAGTTCAATTTCTTTCTTTAACAACTGTGCTTTATGCTTATACAATATTCTGGAATACAACATTTTTACATTATTACCCATATTTGTAGTGTTCTGTGCAAGAAAGGCAAAGGAAAATAAGGCAATTTTTGTTTTTTCTGTGGTTGTTGTTGATGTCTGTAAATGCCATTCTTGATGTTGATTATGCAATTATATAGTCCATAGCTGTTACTGTTTCCTTCTGAACTATTTCAAAATCTCTAAAATGTAATGGTCATCTCTTCTTCATTTTATCTTCAGGCTTCCCTTAATTGATTCTTCCCTTTGTATGTATAAACATCATTACTGGGTTTAAATAATTCCTGTGAAATACAGTAATTAATTCACAACAAACTGTGGAAAACTCTCAAAGAGATGGGAATGCCAGACCTCCTTACCTGTCTCCTAAGAAATGTGTTTGCAGGACAAAAAACAGCAGTTAGAACCAGACGTGGAACAACTGACAGGTTCAAAACTGGGGCAGGAGTACAACAAGGCTGTATATTGTCACCCTGTTTATTAAACTTATATGCAGAGTATATCATGTGAAATGCTGGGCTGGATGAATCCTAAGCTGGAATCAAGATTTCTGGGGGAAGTATCAACAACCTCAGATATGCAGATGATACCAGTCTAATGGCAGAAAGTAAAGAAAAGCTGAAGAGTCTCTTGATGAGGGTGAAAGAGGAGAGTGAAAAAAACTGACTTAAAATTCAACAGTAAAAACACTAAGATCATGGCATCCGGTCCCATCATTTCGTGACAAATAGAAGGGGAAAACGTTGAAGCAGTAACAGACTTCATTTCTTGGGCTCCAAAATCACTGTGGATGGTAACTGCAACTATGAAATTGAAAAACACTTGCTCCTTGAAAAGGAAGCTAAGGCAAAGTTAGACAGCATATTAAAAAACAGAGACACCAGTTTGCTGATAAAGGTCCATATAGTCAAAGCTATGATTTTTTTTTAAGGAGTCATGTATGGATGTGAGAGTTGGACCATAAAGAAGGCTGAGTGGTGAAGAATTAATGCTTTCTAACTGTGATGCTGGAGAAGACTCTTGAGAGTCCCTTGGGCTGCAAGGAGACTGCAGTCCAGTCAAACTGGTCAATCATAAAGGAACTAACCCTGAATATGTATAAGAAGGACTGATACTGAACCTGAAGCTCCAGTACTTTGGCCACCTGATACAAAGTGTTGACTCATTGGAAAAAAAAAACTGATGCTGGGAAAAATTGAGGGCAGGAATAAAAGGGAATGACAGAAGATGAGATGGCTAGATCGCATCACTGACTCAATGGATGTGAATCTGAGCAAATTTCTGGGAGATAGTGAAGGACAGGAAAGCCTGCATAATGCAGTCCATGGGGTCAAAAAGAGTTGGGCATGGCTTACCCACTGAACAAAAACTACATAATAGTAATTAAACTCTATTTGAGTTTTTTTGTTTGCTTGTTTATTTTAGTTTATATTTTCTTTACAGCATTTTCTGCCATTTAATGTTATGACATGAAGAATAACCATTGCTCTATCATGCTCACAAAAGGTGGAGACCAAATCAGGATGCAATCCGATCATGAACAGGTGTTTTTTTGTTTGTTTTTGGAAAAAAAAAAAAAAAACACTACTGCAGAAAATATTTAGACATGTTAAACCAAGGAGTTGTTAACTCTGCTGTTTGAAACACTGTCTCTATGCTCATAGTTTTGCTCTGGAACATATGACTCCTTGGGAAGATGATCTTTTGGAAAGGCTGACGAGAACATCCTTAAGTTTCAAGTAGAGTTTGGGATAGAAACAACATAGTCATAGTCTTATAAACAATTAGCATGGAACCAGAACACTTAGTTCAAATCTTGGTTACATCCTTTTATACTTTTACAAATCACTTTCCGTCCTCTCTCAGTTTCCTCATCTATGCAACCTGGATTTGTTGGAGGAGGTAATTGAGAGGATGTGACCACTAGCTGACTGGTGAGCTGAGCCTGGGCCATTGCAGGCTCCTCACCATCCCCCTGTCCTTGGAATATATGCTTTGCTCTCTGTTTCTACCTTATGATCTGTTCCAAGGACAAAGCCTTGAGAGAGTAAGGTGCAGTTTAGAGCATCTATGTAGTGACTGAGCCCAGTTAAAGTCTCTCTCTTTATAAAGTTTCAGATTCTGGAGGGCAGGGGAAGAGATCTGCTGATCTTGTAGTTGTCCAAGACAAGCCTCTTATGTAAGTCCCCCTGCTTATTAAACATGCCATGTGCCAATCTTGAGAGGTGTGCCTCTTTCTTGGATCTCTCCTTGCCTTCTGTGTAAAAGGGCTGGTTTCAGTGTTTACCTGATAAAGTCTCAAGGTTGCAAATCAATAAGATTTTAATAGAATATACTGTGTAACATTATTTTGTTGATTGATTAATGCAAACAAACCCTTGAACAGTGACAGATATGTAGTAATTATTTACACAACTGTGACTATTATTTTGATTGTTATTATTTTGTCCACTCGGGAAATACTCTAAAAGTCAGAGTTAATTGATTTGCAAGTGTTGAATTCTGTTGATGGAGAAAAATTTTTTCTTGGAGTCGCAGAAGCCAAGATTTAGGTCTCAATAATGAAATTGAGAGTTATATGAAATTGTGCTTAGAATTATACATATATAGAATGGATAATTATATAATATATATACTATATATATACTATATATAATTATATACTATGCCTGATACTCTAGCACAATCCTATCTTCCTTTTCTCTACTGAAGTTTTCGATCATGGGTGTCTAAAATATCAAACACAGGTCTTCTTATTTAGAAACAAACCTGACTATAATAAAAATATATTCTTTTTTATATAATCAAAGAATGTCATATGGCTACAAAGTCAAATACAACTAGGTAGTTTCCAAGTCCCTGTGGTGCCTTGACCCTCCACATATTATATATTTTTTTGCACATGGTAGATTTTGTAGTCAAGAATGATATTTTAGAGAACAACACCTTGGTTCATTTTAAAGGACCAGAGCCCTGGGTGATGAGAGAAGACTGAGGTTGTTTCCATTCTTCCTTCTGATACAAGTGAAGACAAGAATACACCCAAAAGATATTTAAATAATGTTTCAATATATATAGCTGCTAGGCAGTGACCCCAAACCCTTGATGATAATTCTCAGTTAAATCTCAATAATAATGTCTTAGAACTAAGGCCAAAGTTACTCTTTTATTCCTACATTTTACACATTGATCACCCCAAATGGAATACAACAGTAGTCTGTTTCAAAACCCTCAGGTTAACCTCCTCAGTCATCAGACTGTTGACACCAAGAGTGAAAAAGCTTGCTTAAAACTCAACAGTAACAAAAAACAAGCAAAAAAAAAAAAAAAGACTAAGATCAAGTCATTTCATTCCATCACTTCATGGCAAATAGAAGGGGGAAAGTGGAAACAGTGATAGCTTTAATTTTCTCAGGTTCCAAAATCACTGCAGATAGTGACTGCAAACATGAAATTGAAAGTCATTGGCTCCTTGGAAAGAAAGCTATGACAAACCTAGACAGTGTATTGAAAAGCAGAGACATCACTTTGCCAACAAAAGTCCATAGAGTCAAAGCTAGTGTTTTTTCCTTAGTCAGGTGTGGGTGTGAGAGTTGGACCGTGAAGAAGGTTGAGTGCCGAAGAACTGATGCTCTTGAATTGTGGTGCGGGAGAAGACTTTTGAGAGTTCCCTGGACTGCAAGGAGATCAAACCAGTCAATCCTAAAGGAAACCAATCCTGAATATTCATTGGAAGGACTGAATCTGAAGCCAAAGCTCCAGTACTTTTGCCAACTGATAGGAAGAGCTGACTCCTTAGAAAAGACCCTGATGCTGGGAAAGATTGAAAGTAGGAGGAGAAGGGGGCACTTGAGGATGAGACAGTTAGATAGCATCTCTGACTCAATGGACATGAATTTGAGCAAACTCTGGGAGATAGTGTGGGTCCCAGCATCTCAGGCGATGGGACAATCCCAACAAACTGTGGATCACAACAAACTGCAGAAAATTCTGAAAGAGATGGGAATATTAGACCATCTTACCTGCCTCCAGAGAAATCTGTATGCAGGTCAAGAAGCAACAGTTAGAAATGAACATGGGACAACAGACTGGTTCCAAAGGGATAAAGGAGTACATCAAGGCTGTATATTGTCACCCTGCTTATTTATCTTATATGCAGAGTACATCATGTGAAATGCTGGGCTGGATGAAGCATAAGCTGGAATCAAGATTGCTGGGAAAATATCAATAACCTCAGATATGCAGCTGACACCAGCCTTATGGGAGAAAGTGAAGAGAAGCTGAAGAGCCTCTTGATGAAAGTGAAAGAGGAGCGTGAAAAAACTGGCTTAAAACTCAACATTCATTAAATAAAGATCATGGCATCCAGTCCCACCACTTCGTGGCAAACAGATGGGGAAACAATGGAAACAATGATGGATTTATTTTTTGGGCTCCAGCATCACTGCAGTTGGTGACTCCAACCATGAAATTAGTATTTTAAAAAACAAATTATTTATTTTAATTGGAGACTAATTGCTTTACAATATTGTAGTGGTTTTTGCCATATATTGACATGAATCAGCCATGGGTGTACATGTGTTCCCCATCCTGAACCCCCCTCCCACCTCTGTCCCCATCCTATCTCTCAGGGTCATCAGAGTGAACCAGCCCTGAGCACCGTGTCCCATGCATAGAACCTGGACTGGCGATCTGTTTCACATATGATAATATACATGTTTCAATGCTTTTCTTTCAAATCATCCCACCCTTGCCTTCTCCCACAGAGTCCAAAAGACTGTTCTATACATCTGTGTCTCTTTGCTGTCTTGCATATAGGGTCATTGTTATCATCTTTCTAAATTCCCTATATATGCGTTAGTATACTGTATTGGTGTTTTTCTTTCTGACTGACTTCACTCTGTATAATAGGCTCCAGTTTCATCACCTCAGTAGAACTGATTTAAATGTATTCTTTTTAATGTAGCCATGAGATTAAAAGACACTTGCTCCTTGGAAAAAAAGGTATGACAAACCTAGACAGCATGTTAAAAAGCAGAAACATTACTTTGGCGACAAAGGTCTGTCTAGTCGAAGCTATGATTTTTCCAGTAGTCATGTATGGATGTGAGAGTTGGATTTTAATGAAATCTGAGTGCTGAAGAATTGATGCTTTTGAACCCTGGTGTTGGAGAAGACTCTTGAGAGTCCCTTGGACTACAAGGAAATCCAACCAGTCCATCCTAAAGGAAATCAGTCCTGAATATTCATTGGAAGGACTAATGCCAAAGCTGAAACTCCAATACTTTGGCCACCTGATGCGAAGAACTGACTCATTGAAAAAGACGCTGATTCTGGGAAAGATTGAAAGAAGGAGGAGAAGGGGATGACAGAGGATGAGATTGTTGGTTGGTGTCACCGACTCGATGGACATGAGTTTGTGTAAGCTCCTGGAGTTCATGATGGGCAGGGAAGCATGGCGTGCTATAGCCCATGAGGTCACAGAGAGTCAGACATGACTTAGCGACAGAACAACTTCCACTCCTGCCTATGAAAATCATGCCCAGAACCCATCTACATATGAATGCACAGTGTATAAAGGCAGGAAGCTTAGAACAGGGCAAGGATATCTCCCTCTGTGAAATACAGGCAAAGAAGACAACACCATGCCATGGTGAAGTGATGGAAAACCCTGTCCACTCACTTGTTGTAGCCCAGTGAACCCCAGGCTGTCTCAAGTCAGGCTTGTTGCTCCTCCTCCTGCCAGAATGCCCCCTCCTCTGGAGGAAAAAACAGAGAGGAGACTGTAGATTCTTCTGTGTGATATGATAAGTACTTACTATTTCAAAGAACTATATTTCCTGGAAATAACAAAAATGAAAAGTAACAACAAAAATGAAAACAGTAAATCAAAATTTGTTGTTGTTCAGTCACCCAGTCGTGTCTGACTCTTTGTGACCCCATGGACTGCAGCATGCCAGACCTCCTTGTCCCTCACCATCTCCTGAAGTTTGCCCAAGTTCATATTCATTGCATTGGTGATGCCATCCAGCCATCTCATCCTCTGTCACCCTCTTTTCCTGCTGCCCTCAACCTTTCCCAGCATCAGGGCCTTTTCTAATGAAAAGTTATACCTGCTAAAAGAAAAACTTTAGTACAGAAAACTCACTTGTGAGAATAAAAAAGGCCTATCTTGAGCACAACTACTTCATGGATCAATTGAATTATTTTTTGTTTTTTTCCTAAAAGCATTCACTAATCACCTTCAAATGTAAGATATTCTGCCTGGCCTTGAAAAATATATACATTAATGTGATGATGTACCTCTTATAATGTGCTTTGTTTGCTTGAATATCATTGCAGGTATGTATTCAGATGAATATGCTTGCTTTTAGTAAATTGAATTGTCTGAAATATGCATGCTTAGTAGCTTCAGTTGTGTCTGATTCTCTGAGACCCTATGGACCATTGCTTGCCAGGTTCCTCTGTCCATAGGCTTCTCCAGGCAAGAATAGTGGAGTGGGTTGCCATTTCCTTCATGTCTGGAACAAATCAGTAATAGGAACAATGCAAACTCCCTTAGATATTTTACATGCACACACACGTACATATTTATGTGAATATAGGCAAATTCTGAAAGTAAAGTCACCACATTTCATTCTTTAAATGTCATGTAAAATTGAGAATGATATTTATATTAATTGTTTAGGAAGAAATGTATTATAATATTAATTACCAATCTTGAAAACAAGCTTTAGTATTTACATTTTTCTTCTCCTAAATGTTGCAGAGGAATTTCCTCTAAAAATCAAAACTAAGTATTTTCAAAATATGTTTACTTTGGAATAGAAATTTAGCTGAATAGAGAATAATAGTCATGCCAGTTATTCAGATTTCAAATATTCATATTCAGCTTCTGAAAGGGACTTATACATAAATAATAAAACTCAAAATATCAATGGAAGCAACTAATTATTAAGCACTTAATGCATACTTACATTATTTAATTTCATTAAAAAAATTAAAACTACCAAACTGCCTTATGGTTAGCATATAAAACAGAATATTTGCCTCATCACTTCAATTTTAAGATACTTTCCAACATGTCTTTTTAAAATTTTCTATTTATTGCAACTTTAAGGCAATTTTCTCAGTTAAGTGGGGTGAAAAGATGAACATTTCTTTCCTTTCTTTCTTTCTCTATTCTATCCAACCAGAAGCTGTATGTTCCTTTTTCAGTGGTCCCTCTATATACTCACTTCCTATCTCCTATCATCACTGTGCTAGGCAAAGCTTACATTGCCTAACAGCTGTTAACCAACTTTTGGGCGTCCAGTCTTTGCTCCGCCATTATCTTCTATTCACACTGCCTCTGAATTAGTCATCTGAGGGCACTGCTGAGACTGATGTACTGACTTGCCATCACATTTCTTAGACTTGGAGACCCCTCAAAAGCATAAAGAAGGGAAGGGAAGCATTTCAAAGCAGTTCACAACATAAGCAAAGTGATTTTAAATGAGTCCACATCCAGCCCATACTCCATCATTTGAAGCAGAATGACATAGCAGTTAGAAAGAAGCATAGCTCTGGATCCATACAGCTGGCCTCGGGTACTACCTTTGTCGTTAACTACCTGTGTAACCTGGGTGAGTTATTTCATTTCTTTGTGTTCATTTTTTTCATTTGTAAAATGAGGATACTGTCAGTCCCAATCTTTGGGATATGGGGAGCACTGAATTAGTGGAAACATGTAAAGGTCTGAGAACAGTGCTTGACATATTGAAAGCACTCAATATATATAACACTATCATTTTATATCATTTGCTATCAGTCTCCTTTTACAAGTTAAAATGTTTGGATGTCAGTAGTTTTACGTGGCTCAACAGGAATTTATCAATCCTCTTTTTATGTCATGTTGCCATTCTTCTACCCTGAAAGTCAAAACTTTGAAGTATTCTTTTACAAAATAAGAATATGTAATACTATTCCAATAGTTTGACTTTTTGATCTGTTTTGCTTTGAGATTCAGCTTCTGAATCAGATATCATTGTTTCATTTTCCAAGTCTGAAATCTGCTTGTACTGAAAAGTAGACTTGTTCTCAGTCTCTTACAACAGTAATATTCTCTTAAATGCTTTAAACATTACAAAGGCATTTTAGTTTCCGTAATGATAGAGCATGTACATAATGCTATAGAACTCATCTAAATGTCAAGACATATCAATTTTGCAAATGCCAACCTGGCATTCATGAAAACTCAGTTCTGTCATGAAGAACCCTCTAGTTCACAATAAAAGTTACAGCATTTCCTTTTGCTTCCTTTCCCACTAGAGAAAATCTTAGCAGAGGCATTCTTCAATAGTCATTCACTTTGGTGTTACAGAGGCATTATCTGCAAATACATCTATTATAATGGTAAAATAATATGCTATTTATGCTATTTTGTGTGTGTTTAAAATGAGTTTCTTTAAATTTATATATGTATGTATATATATATATATATATATATATATATATATATCTTAAATAATTCCAGAAATGGTATACAATTCATCATTAAACTTCCACATATATCATTTTTCCACAAGTGAAATTAATGAATTTTAAATTTTCTGCCAGCTTTATTTCTCTGAGACTTTACATTTGTGCCAGTATAGACTGTGATAACCTATAACAAAAGTGTATGCATTTTATAGAAGCCTACCCCTTTTAGTAGAAGAGTGTTCATCACAGTCAACCATGAAAAGCATTTATTCTTATAAGTTTTAATTTGGTTCTTATATTTGAGATGATTTTTCTTGCTTTCTTGCTCTTTGGTCTGTGATATCCTAATGTGATTGGGATTTCTGCTCTAAACAGCAGTCACCTAAAACTTTCTTTATACCTAAAATTCACCTCCTCTGAGGATGATTATAGTTTTGATGATCTACAGTCATAAATAAATTTTATGTATATCTTATATCCAGTATTTTACACCAGGCCATTCCTTATATTGCTCAACTCTTTTTTGACAAATTAATCTAAACTTACCCAAATATCAGATTCTGGCATCAGAAAGAGGAAAACCTAATTTTGGTTTTCCTGAATGATATATGAAGTAAAGCAAAATGATAACATTTGAATGGTTGTTTTTCCTTGGTGACTTCTAGTTTGTGCATTTTCCTTTTGTCCTTCCAGATATTCTGTCTACCACACTTCTCTCTTCTCTGCCTTTAGGGCCTATATTATATTGATAAGATGAATAGAAACTCTGGAATTTGTTTCAGATTGGGTTTGACACAAAAGGACCTCCAAAAGGTCAAATGAATGGGAAAGAATGTGGTTGACATATTTATTACCTAGATTCATGAACATCAAGGTCAACACAAGCTGGCTGGGTCCCGTGACAAAAGGTTTGTTGCTTTTCAATCACTAAATGTCCAACCGACTCTGTGACCCAGTGGACTACAGCACACCAGTTTCCCTGTCCTTCATTATCTCCTGGAGTTTGCTCAAATTCATGTCCATTTAGTTGGTGATGCTATCTAACCAGCTTATCCTTTGCACCCCCCTTCTCCTCCTACCCTCAGTCTTTCCCAACATCAGTGTTTTTTTTTTTTTTTTTCAATGAACTGTCTCTTTGCCCAGGTAACCAAAATGTTGGCACTTCAGCATCAGTCCTTCAAGTGAATAGTCAGGGTTAATTTACTTTAGAATTGACTAATTTGATATCTTTGCTGTCCAAGGGATTCTCGAGAGTCTTTTCCAGCAGTGCAATTCAAAGCATCAGTTCTTTGGTGCTCAGCCTACTTTAGGGTACAATTCTCACATCCATACATTACTACTGGAAAATCCATAGCTTTGACTATGTGGATCTTTGTCGGGAAAGTGATGTCTCTGCTTTTTAATACACTGTTTAGTTTTGTCATAGCTTTCCCTCCAAGGAGCAAGTATTCTTAATTCTGTAGCTGCGATCATTACCTACAGTGATTTTGAAGCCCAAAAAAAGAAAATCTGTTACTACTTTCACTTTTCCCCCTTCTATTTGCCAAGAACTGATGGGACAGCAGCCATTTCTATCTCCACATATCTTTTCTGGGCTCATCCGTTTCTATCTCCACTTGTCCTTTAGAGTTAAGATCCTCAAATCTTGCTTATTACTAGTTTCTGGCTACTACAGAACCCCTTCCCACACCTTTGTAAACAGTTTTTTAAATAAACTCTTCTTAAGTTATCCTAATGTGAGTATGCCATCTGATTCCTGCTAAGTCAGGGTTCTTACTAATATGCCTGTAGTAAATGAACGGGTCACTGTTCATAGTCTATCACCAAGGTTTATTCAATAGTTTGGTAGAACTGTTCCTATAATAATTAACCTTATATAGAGACTATCATTAGATTTTCATAATTGGGGATTTATTTATTTTTGACGTTATATGTGAGCCCCTAATAAGTGCTAAAGCTTTTCACTTATTGGATAAATAGTCTGAATATTGAGAGTTTAGAAAGCTTTTCTATGACATTTGGAGCTAGAATAGAGATGTTAATTTGCAAATATCACAATACTGCTGGGTTGCTTGAAACATCTAAAATAAATAAATAAAATCCTTCCATATTTTTCAATGTGTATGGCAAATTTCAGTCTCATACCTCTCTGAAGCTTACCATTTAGGAGAACTTTTGAATGCCTGAAAGCCTGAAAATAGGAGAAAATTATATTGTCTTTATTCAAATGAAACATACAGAAAAAAGTTGCATATATTTGTATGTTACTTGGCAATAATTTTGTGTGCATATATTCCCTAAGCAGTCAAACTTCTTTGACTATTGAATGGGAATCTGATGGTCTTCTACTGGCACTTAATGAAGGTATTACAGCTTCCCTGGTGGTTCAGATGGTAAAGCAGCTGCCTGCAACTCGGGATACCTGGGTTCGATCCCTGGGTCAGAAAGATTCTCTGGAGAAGGAAATGGCAACCCACTCCAGTACTCTTGCTTGGAAAATTCCATGGATG
The DNA here is from genome assembly GCF_023699985.2 of Odocoileus virginianus. NCBI lineage: Eukaryota > Metazoa > Chordata > Mammalia > Artiodactyla > Cervidae > Odocoileus > Odocoileus virginianus. Next base: position 17,944,711 of record NC_069687.1, on the reverse strand, counting down.
GAGGAGCCTGGTAGGCTACAGTCCATGAGGTCACAAAGAGTTGGACATGATTGAGTGACTTCACTTTCCTTTCCTTTATGCTGTTTAGGTTTACCTAGATAGTGTATTAAAAAGCAGAGATACCACTTTAGTGACAAAGGTCTGCATAGTCAAAGCTGTGCTTTTTCCAGTAGTCATATACAGATATGAGAGTTAGGACATGAGGAAGGCTGAATGCTGAAGAATTGATGCATTTGAACTGTGGTGTTGAAGAAGACTCTTGAGAAACCTTGGACTGCATGAAGCTCAAACTAGTCAATCCTAAAGGAAATTAACCCTTAAGATTCATTGGAAGGACTGATGCTGAAGCTGAAGCTCCAGTACTTTGGCCAGCTGATTTGAAGAGAAGACTCACTGAAAAAGACCATGATGATGGGAAAGATGTGTGGAGAGAAGGGGATGACAGATGATGAGATTGTTGGATGGCATCATCAACAGAATGGACATGAGTTTGAGTAAACTCTGGGAGATGGTGAAGGATAGGGAAGCCTGGAATGCTGCAGTTTATGAAGTCACAAATAGTCGGACATGGCTTAGTGACTGAACAACAACAATGAGAGTAACTATTACAATTGCAAGTTGATATATCTATGGTGCGATATTACTGTAGGATGTTTTCAGGCATGTAAAATGATCAGGACTGTGTTTTATCTTGCATCTGAAAGTCTTTCTCAGTTCATGTAGCACAGCTAGTGTTCAATGCAAAGTGACTAACTGGAAATACTCATTTAAGTGATTTTCACTGACAGTCTGGCAATTTTGATGATGGTAGGTTTTTTCATAAATGCTTAACCTATATAATGGGGCTTCCCATGTGGCATGCTGGTAAAGAATCCACATGCTGATGCAGGAGATGCCCCTGGAGTTGGAAATGGCAACTCCAGTAATTCTTCTTGCCTGGAGAATTCCATGGACAGAGGAGCCTGTTTATCTATAGTCCATGGAGTTGCAAAGTGTTGCATGGAAACAGATATAATGTATTTAGTTGTATAAAATAATATGAAAATTGGATTAAGAACTCTCTCCATTTAAATTTTCAAAAGATAGCTGATTAAAGTTCAATGGAAATATTAAAGCTCAGCTCCAAGTTTGGCCATTTGATTTTTTTTTGTGTGTGTGTGTTTAACAGCTTTATTGAGATAAATTTTCCATCCCACAAAGTCTAGTCTTTTATTTTTTTTTTTTTTGTAGTTTTGCATAGGTTTTATTTTTTATTTTTTTTTTCCATTTATTTTTATTAGTTGGAGGCTAATTACTTTACATCATTACAGTAGTTTTTGTCATACATTGAAATGAATTAGCCATGGATTTACATGTATTCCCCATCCCAGTCCCCCCTCCCACCTCCCTCTCCACCCGATCCCTCTGGGTCTTCCCAGTGCACCAGGCCCGAGCACTTGTCTCATGCACCCAACCTGGGCTGGTGATCTGTTTCACCCTAGATAATATACATGTTTCAATGCTGTTCTCTTCAAACATCCCACCCTCGCCTTCTCCCAGACAGTCAGGATGGCTGCTATCCAAAAGTCTACAAGCAATAAATGCTGGAGAGGGTGTGGAGAAAAGGGAACCCTCTTACACTGTTGGTGGGAATGCAAATTAGTACAGCCACTATGGAAAACAGTGTGGAGATTCCTTAAAAAGCTGGAAATAGAAGTGCCATATGACCCAGCAATCCCACTTCTGGGCATACACACCAAGGAAACCAGATCTGAAAGAGACACGTGCACCCCAATGTTCATCGCAGCACCGTTTGATTATTTAAATTTATATCCTAGTAATAGAAGAGGGGCAGACCTGGGGTTTATTTGGATGGCCTACAGCTTATGTAATTTGGTGTTGGTGTGGGAGTGTTGTTACATTGTAGGATGCCAGATATAATAAAGGAAGTCTTGTTACATTTGAATTTCAGATAACAACTTTTTTTCATCATAAGTATGTCCCAGTAGTGTGTGGATTATGCTTGTACTCAAAATCATCTGCTGCTTATGTGAACTTCACACTTCCCTGGTAGCTCAGCTGGTAAAGCATCTGTCTGCAATGCAGGAGACGCTGTTTGATCCCTGGATCAGGAAGATCGCCTAGAGAAGTGAGAGGTTACCCACTCCAGTTTTCTTGGGTTTCCCTGGTGATTCAGATGGTAAAAGAAAATCCGCCTGTAGTGCAGGAGACCTAGATTTGATCTCAGAGTTGGGAAGATCCCCTGGAGAAGGGAATGGCAATCCACTCCAGTACTCTTGCCTGGAGAATCCCATAGACAGAGGAGCCTGGCAGGCTGCCATCCATAGGGTCACAAGAGTTGGACATGACTGGCTTTCACATTCACTTATGTGAAATTCAAATGTTACTATTTTGTATTTTCATTTGCTAAATCTGGCAACTCTAGAAGCATATTTAATTAAAAACAATTTAAAATTCAAATGCATGACCTTGTAATAAATTAGGACAACATGGGAACCTGAACTTAAGCTTTGTTAGGTTTTCAATCAATTCACCTTTTCAGTATAATATAAATGATCTGTACTAACAGCAGGTAAGCTAATTTAATCTAATTACCTATAATAAACATGATGTATAACTTTTTCATGTATGAATATAATCACCTACATAAATCAAATATTTCAATTGCAGAAATTTATTTATATGTTGGTTATGAGCTATTGTGTGCCACACATTGAATCTAATAGTAATATGAACAGACTTGGTCCTCCTCATTCTTAATTATTCATAAAGGTCACCAAGAAGTAAACAGGTGTGATGTGTAGGGGAAGTATAGGATAAGCAGGTAGCTCATACTTGGAAGGCCTAGATAAAGCTTTCTGGATCATGTAACTAACTTAAAGTCTGAAAAATAAAGAGGAATTTACCAAGATTTGGATGTGGTAGCAAAAGGACTATAGTCAGAAGATACAGTATTAAAATGACCAGGAGACAAAAGAAGGCATGACCAGTCAACCACATGGAAGTAAGGTAAAGGGTACAATTTAGAAGGGGAAAAAAAAAAAGTGATGAGGAGAAATTCTCTAAATTTCCCCTCCAGCTTTTAAGAATTTGACAGTAAAAATGAAAGACTAATTAATTTGAGTACCAAAATATAAAAAAAAAATATAATAAGCATATATTTACATATATCTAATAAAATTTGAGAAAATATTTGCAAACTCTCATTATAAAACTGATTTAGGAAAAACATTTCTAGAAAGTCAATCCTTCCCTATTATAAACAACAACAACAACAACAAAAAACAACCACATTAAAAAAAAAACTCAAGGAGGTTATTTCAGGCTGAAATTAATATACTTTAGACAGTAATTTAAATCCAAATGAAATGAAGAGCACTGGTAAAGGTAACTAACTATATGTAAATATAAATGCATTCCAATTTCTAACTATTCTTAACCTATGTAAATTAAAATACATAATAAATATAAAAATATTTAAGGCTATATATATATATATAAAATTAGGGTTAGGGTTAGGGCCTTCAATATCCAGATATGTAGTTTGCATGACAATAATAGCAAAAAGAAGAGACAGAGTTATACCAAAATAGTTTTATCTACTACTAAAATTAAGTTGGTATTAGTTTCAATCAAGTTTTATTTTTTGTTTCAAGATAGCTACAAGAATAATATTTTAGATTCAAAGACACAAATAGTTTGAAAGTTAAAAGATGGAAAAAGCAGGAACCAAAAGAAAGCTAAAGTGGTTATATTAATATTAGATAAAATAGACAATATGAGATGAATAGACTAATATTAGACAAACTAGTATTTAAGACTAAGGTCGTTACTAGGAACAAAGGGTCATTTTACAATGATAAAGGGATAAATATGAAATGAAGCCATAGCAATGAAACATATATTCACCTAATAACAAAGGCTTAAAATACATGAAGCAATAATGATAACAGTTGAAATGGAAACAGACAATTCAATTATAATAGCTAAGACACCTCTGCCAATAATTGATGGGAAACCTAAGAAGAATATCAAAAAGAAAATAGACTTGAAAGACTCTACTTACTAAGCCAAGTAGAATGACATCTATGGAGTGCCAAAGTCAGCCACAATAGAATGTGTTTTTCTCAAGCATGTGTGTTAGTCACTCACTCAGTGGTGCCCGACCCATTGTGACCCCACAGACTATAGCCCAACACGCTCCTCTGTCCATGGAATTCTCCAGGCAAGAATACAGGAGTGGGTGGCCATTTCCTTGTCCAGTGCTAAGCATGATATATTCGAAAACAACACTGAATATTTTAAAAATATTTTTTTAAATGAAATACCCTAGTCTCGGATACAAGTTGAACCAATTATGGTACATGCAGAAAATGGAGAATTGAATATTATTTTTTGAAAAATGATTGGCTATTATAAAACAAAAAAATAAATATTAAAACCATCAATAAGGGTGTGAAGCCAGTATGGAAAATGACACAGAGGTTCCTAAGATATTAAAGACAGAATCATATGATCAGCAATCAAACATCGGGGAATATATCCAAAGAATTAAAATCATGATCTCAAGCAGATGACCTGCTTTCACATGTACTCTGTCACATACCACATACCTAAGACATAAAAGCAACCTAAATGCCCATCGAAGGCTAGAGAGGTAAAGAAAATGAGGTATTAATATGCAGTGAATAATATTTAACCTTAAGAAAGAAAATTCTGCTATTAGAGACAGTATGGATAAACCTGAGGACATTATACTAACACAGGGAAGGAAAATATTAATATGATATGATCTTACTTACTTGAGGACTCTAAAGATAGTCAAACTCACAGAAACAGAGAGTAGAGAGGTGGTTCCCAGGGACCAGAGGCTGTGAGGTATCAGTTATGCCAGGTGAATAGTTCCTAGAGATGCTGTATACATAGAGTGCCTATGTAGTTAATGATACGAAACTGTGTACTTAGTAGTTTGCTAAGAGGGTGGACCTTCTGTCAAGTGTTCTCATCACCAACAATAAATAAACACATAAAGATGAGAAGAAACTTTTGAATGTCACGGATGTGTTTTATACCGTTGAGTGTGGTGATGATTTCAGGGATCCAAACTCATTACATTGTATGTGTTAAATATATACAGATTTTTGTATGGCACCCAATCCTCAATGAAGTTTTTTTTTTTTTTTTAAACTGGAAATTTGGAAAGATCTCAAATATCCTTTTTTTTTTTTTAATTAAAAGAGTCAAGTTACAGTATAGTATACACAGGTGTTTCTTAACTTTACAAAAAACATTACCTAGAAAGCTTTTAAATCACAATATTCCAGTTACTACCAAGACTAATTACATTGAAATTTTTGAGGATGGTACCCAAGCTGATATATATATGTATATATGTATACATATTCTACTCTGAGGATTGTAACATGCAGCCAAGTTAGAGAGGCACTAAGATAGGTACATATCTGTTTTTATATACACTGACTCTCCCTAGCAGAAAAGGTATTCCTAAAAATGCTTTCAAGGAACTGCCACTCCTGTCCACCCCCAGTTAGCAAAAATGCTTTTGGATTTTGTACTATGTGATTGTGCTTTATACACACATAGAATGTGTATGCAGTGTACGTCTCTTTTCTTTTTCCTTTTCCTTTATGTGGTGAGTGGGTATTTAGCTCAGGGGGAAAATAGGATTAAGTTTAATCCAGGAGTTCTGGGAAGAAAAATCAGAAATGCGGTCTTTGCAAATATTTTTATGCATATAATGTAGAATGTTAAGCAAATGTTATTGGTGAATACATATGACTTCATATGTGATTTTTATGCTTTTCTTAGAGTTATTGTGTATTCTTCAGATATCTTACAACAAATGCCTATTATGTCCATAAAAAAGAAAACCAAATACATTTAAAGAGACTTCTTCCTAGAAAGCAGCATTTTTAAGAAGTAATTTGTTTTAAAATGTCTTTTTTCCGCAACCTGAACAAGAATTACCAGGCAGAGTAAGGTCATGTTGCATGGGGAAGTCTTGCTAATACAGATAAGAAACTTTATAAGACCGAAGGTAATTTCAGATTTTCATGGTGGTGATTTAGTTGCTCAGTCATGTCTGACTCTTGTGACCCTGTGGACCATAGACCACCAGTCTCTTCTGTCTATGGGATTTTCCAGGCAAGAATACTGAAGTAGGTTGCCATTTCCTTCTCCAGGGGATCTTCTTCACCCGGGGATTAAACTTAACCACATCTACTGTGTCTCCTGCACTGGCAGGCAGATTCTTTACCACTAGCTTCAACTGGGAGGTCCATAGTGTGATCAAATGCAAACACTTGTTCTTTGTGTTTGCACTGCAAAATGTATAAGCTATTGTCTAAAACCATTACATGGTGAGTCTAAGTGGTTCTGTTTGGCTGCACTGAGTCTTAGTTATGGCACACAGGAACTTTTCTTGCAGCATGCAGGCTTCTCTATTTTATTTTTCTCTTTTTCTTCTCTCATTTCAATGGTGTCTTTCATCCTAAATATTTACCAAGTTTTGTTCAAGAAAGCTACTGAGCTTCTGAGTTCAAATCAATGACATTATATCTAGTGATTTCTCTAGTGGTTCAGATGGTAAATAATCTGCCTGCAATGCAGGAGACCCAGGTTCCATCCCTGGGTCAGAAAGATCCCCTGGAAAAGGAAATGGAAGCCCACTCCTGCATTCTTGCCTGGAGTCTTATAGTTATTGATAAAACTTGATTTGTCTTTTTATCCAAATGTAGGCTTCCCTGGTGGCACGACAGTAAAGAATCTGCCTGCAATGCAGGAGACCTGGGTTTGATCCCTGAGTTGGGAAGATCCCCTGGAGGAGGGCATGGCAAACCATTCCATTATTCTTGCCTGGAGAATCCCCATGGACTGAGGAGCCTGGAGGGCTATAATCCGTGGGGTCACAAATAGTCAGACATGACTGAACCATTGAGCACAGCACAGCAAGAAAGATGCCAAGTTAAGAAATATAGTCTGAAAAGTAATTCATAAAAACCAAGTTTACCAGGCACATAATCACACACACACAAATGCAAATGTTTTAAAGGGGAAGTCATGAAGATGAACAGTTGCTTTACCTATGTGAGCATAGGATTAATTCATGTGGAGTATGAAACAGGTTAGAAAAGAATCTGTTTAGAACAGAGAATTCAATGTTAGCTATGTACTTTGATTCTCTAAGGGGTAAAAATTCCTATGTAAAGAGATTTTGATAGTGATAACATTTAAATGTTTAATTCCATGTATATGTATATATAAATGGATACAGAAAATCACACACATTTGAAATCTATAAGAAAACTAAAATATAAATTACTTATCAAATAGATTCTTTTGAGTGGATCTAATTTTAAAAACTACACTATTCTTTCTGAATTCTGATTTCCTCTTATGGCACATAGTCCCAGTCTCAAGTGAAGATCCCAGGCATCTTCTAATGCAGTGGTTCCTTAATCCACCTCCTTGTCTTTGTCTTGCTCTCCTTAAATCCATCACTCTGTTGAGGTCAAAGTGATTGCCCAAGATGTAAATCTGACCATGCTCCGTCCTTGTTATAAACTTCAGTGATTTCTCAGCTAAGTTCAAACTCCTACAGGGTGTAAGTGGCCTTATGTAAACCCCTTATTCTTCTCAGAATTCAAATTCTAATGGCTATCCTCAGTTATTCAGCTATAGTAACCAGTATTTATTGAGTTTCCTGTGTGCCGTATTGGAACTTTTGTTCTGCTCACAGTTTTCTTTAAGCTCTAAGTTTTGCTAGTGTTTTGAGAGTCAGTCTACAATTGGACATCAGTGTCTTTGCATCATCTTCGTGGGTAGAACAAGAATGCATCACTCTGGCTACTTTTACCTGGGTCCTTTACCAGGGCATGCTCATGGCAGGCAAACCATGAGGCATCACCCATGAAGGGTGATGGAAATGCTTCCCCTTGACAATATACAGTCTTGCTTCTGTTTGCTATAGTAGCAGTGAATTCCCTAAGCTCAAATTCCACTTCAGTAATGCAACCCACTGGATATTCATATTTTATGAACTGAATGTGTGTCTTTTCAGTATCACCGTGTTGAAGTCTTCCTTTTCAACGTGATGGCATTTGAGATGGAAGCTTTGGGAGGTACTTATTTAGGTTACCTGAGGTCATGAGAGTAGAACCTCATGATAGAACCAGTGCCTTTGTAGGAAGAGAAAGAGATACCGGAATTTTCTCCCTTTGCACCAAGGAAAGGTATATGAGCACATACTGAGAAGGGTGCTATCTACAAGCCAGAAGAGAGCCTTCACCAAAAATCAAACCAGCAGCCACCTTGATCTTGGACTTCTCAGCCTGCAGAACTGTGAGAACATAAATGTCTTACATAAGCCACCCAGGATATGGCATTTTGTTATAGCAGCTCAAACTGATGAAGGCAGCAATCCTGTATCATAGGCCCTACGTTACTCCCATGGGCTCATGGGAAAAAGGGCACATAGGAACTGGAATCTCTGGCAAAGGCCTGTGCCACCTATAATCAGGTACACTGTCTCCAGTGCAGAAGCCTCATGTTTTCTTCCAACACATATAGAAGAGTCATTAAATAGATTATTAATTGGTAAGGAGTGTAAAGTCTCAAGTCCTGCACAATCCTTGGGTGTTATTTCCTCTCTTATCACCTCTTCCTCTCTTTATATGTGTTCTTCTATGCTTGGAATAAAACAGTATGTGAAAATGAAAGTCGCTCAGTCCTGTCCAACTCTGCGACCCCATGGATTATACAGTCCATGGAATTCTCCAGGCCAGAATACTGGAGTAGGTAGCCTGTCCCTTCTCCAGCAGATCTTCCTGACCCAGGAATCAAGCTCACGTCCATCAAGTTGGTGATGCCATCCAACAGTCTCATCCTCTGTCATCCTCTTCTCCCACCTTCAATCTTTCCCAGCATCAGGTTCTTTTCCAATGAGTCAGTTGGAAAAGACTAATGTAAGTCAGTTGGAAAAACTAATGTAACTGAGGGTCTCCTGCATCGGAAGCAGTTTCTTTACCAACTGAGCTATAGTATACCTTGACATTTTTTCTGAAACTTTTTTGACAATACTTAAGTAATATTTGATATCTGTTTCATAACCATATTCTATACAACAACCTTTCATGTCAATGTATGGCAAAAACCACTACAGTAATGTAAAGTAATTATTCTCCAACTAATAAAAATAAATAAATAATAAAGAGAAAAAATATGAATGCTGTAGATTACCTATAGAGTATTTAATTCCTTTTATAATCTTCGCTGTTGTTGTTTAGTTGCTCAGCCATGTCTGACTCTTTTCCACTCCATGGACTGTATCCTGCCAGACTCCTCTGTCAGTGGGATTTCTCAGGCAAGAATACTGAAGTGGGCTGCCATTTTCTTCTCCAGGGAATCTTCCCAACCCAGGGATTGAACCCGTGTTTCCTGCATTGCAGGCAGATTGTTTATCACTGAGTCACCTGGGGAAAACTTTTTCTCCAAAAACATGAAAGTAATTTAAATGCAACATAGTTCTATATTTATAGGAGTGATAATAAGTAAATAATAAAGATAAACTATTGATGCTCTTGAACTGTGGTGTTGGAGAAGACTCTTAAGAGTCCCTTGGACTGCAAGGAGACCCAACCAGTCCATCCTAAAGGAAATCAGTCCTGAATATTCATTGGAAGGACTGATGCTGAAGCTGAAATTCCAGTACTTTGGCCACCTGATGTGAAGAACTGACTCTTTGGAAAAGAACCTCATGCTGGGAAAGATTGAAGGCAGGAGGAGAATGGGACGACAGAGGGTGAGATTGTTGGATGGCATCACCGATTCGATGGACATGGTTTTGAGCAAGCTCTGGGAGTTGGTGATGGACAGGGAGGCCTGGTATGCTGCGGTCCATGGGGTCGCAAAGAGTCAGACACGACTGTGTGACTGAACTGAACTGAACTAATGTAAAACAAAGCGAAACCTATTGATGAGTCAGCAGCCTGAAATAGACTTGTTATTGTCAGCCATCCCTACTGAAGGGAACTCAAAAACAGAAGCTCTTATAAAAAGCAAAGTTGCCTTTGGACTCAGTACATGTGAAAGCTGCAGTTTTAGAAGCCAAAGGACATGTTTATTTTACACAGGCCTAGTTAAGTGCCTGATAAATTTTATCTTATTTATTGTTACTCATATTTATTTTGATTCAGAAGAAGATGGCACAGTACTTTCCATGATAGTTGTCTGAATTATTTGCCACATTTAAAAACTATTAATTTTTTTTCTCCATTAAATAGCAACAGTTACTGGATGCTTTCATGTATCAGGCTGTTTTCTATGTATTTATAAATATTTTCTCATTACATCTTTACAGTTGCTATGAGAGTAGACCTATTATTATCTCTAGTTTTTAAATGAAGAAAATGAGGTTCAGAGAGACTATTACTTTGCCCAAGGGGACAGAATCTTGTGATAACAGGGCTGGGATTTTAATACAGTCAAGCTGATCATGATCAGAATGCCTAACCACACAACTTACTGTTTCTTTCTTCCTTATACTGGGGCGGTGGGGTGGAAATAACATAAAGTTAAAAGTGTCTCTCTCATTGAAACGCTAATCATAAGTAAGACTAATGTGCACTTTAATTTTCTTCTGCACTAAAACTAACCAAAGCATGAGATAATCTCCTTCTAGCTTATTTGTTATATGGAAATCTTGTAGCATTTCTTAAATGGGAAATGAAGATGAAAAATTAAAGCAGATCTTGCACTTTGATGGACTTATAGTCTCTAAAGGTACCACCAGGCAAGCCACCCCTAGGTCACAGGACAGAGAGACTCATAGATCAAATCACGATGCTTGGATCACATCAATTTCAAACACAGTTGGGAAGAAGAGATGGGGTAGGTTCAGGTACTTTGGACAGGGTGTGAGTAGAAAGACAACGCAGCCTAAGTCTGGGCTACATGATGTTAATGCATTCTGCTTCTTTCTACGGCATCATCGCTCCACGTTGATTGTTTGTTTTTGAATGTAAAGACTTCCCTAGTGGCACAGACGTTAAAGCGTCTGTCTGAAACATGGGAGACCTGGGTTTGATCCCTGGGTTGGGAAGATCCTCTGGAGAGGGAAATGGCAACCCACTCCAGTACTCTTGCCTGGAAACTTCCATGGATGGAGGGGCCTGGTAGGCTACAGTCCAGGGGTCGCAAAGAGTCCTACACGATTGAGCGACTTCACTTTCCTTTCCTTTCCTTTTGAATGTAAGCAAAGTGAAGGCAACTAGTGGCTCACACTTGCCTTAATGTTTAGACAGAGGCACAAGTATATGCAACCACAGCTGGTTTTGGTTTTTTTTTTTGAGTCTTATCCCACCTGTTTGTTGCCATTTCTCTATTGAAGAATTGAATATTTCAAAATAATACAGAAAATTGATGTTATAACCCTGTCTAACATTCGAAACATTTTAACAAGAATGATCTCATGATAATATCCATATTTTTGAGACATTTATATCTTTATATATATATTTATGCACATTTATATCTATCTATATATATATTTACACATTATAAAGAATATCTGCTGTCTCAAACTCTGTGAACTATCTTTCTCCAGGGATTCCAGGTGATTTCTAGCTATCAACAAAATAAAATCTTAGGACTTTTATTGTCTTTGTCTTTGGGAGCACTACACATTGCATATCATTGATGAAATAAAGCTGATATATATCTCTATATAGAGAGATATATTTATATATAGAGTTTTTTAGGGGTCTGCATATATAAATAAACTGGGAGCATACTAGCCTTCTAAACAATTATATTTTTCTATTGATATATATTTTAATAGCTATAGTTTATTCTTGAGTGTGAAAAACTGAAAACTGAAAACTGAGAGCTATTCAGTTGTGACTCTCTTTTTTTTTAAAAGTATATTTTGTTTATTTTGCTTTTGTACTATTCTTCAGATCATGCTGCTGCTGCTGCTAAGTCGCTTCAGTCATGTCTGACTCTGTGCAACCCCATAGACAGCAGCCCACCAGGCTCCCCCGTCCCTGGGATTCTCCAGGCAAGAATACTGGAGTGGGTTGCCATTTCCTTCTCCACTTCAGACCATGAGTACACTTCAAATATATTTTTTTTAATTAATTTATTTTTTAATTGAAGGATAATTGTCTTACAGAATTTTGCTATTTTCTGTCACACCTCAACGTGAATCAGCCATCGGTATGCATATACCCCTCCCTTTTTAACCTCCCTCCCCATCCCACCCCTCTAGGTTGATACAGAGCCCCTGTTTGAGTTTCCTGAGACAGACAGCAAATTCCCGTTGGCTATCTATTTTGCATATGGTAATGTAAGTTTCCATGTTACTCTTTCCAAACATCTCATGCTCTTCTTCCCTCTCCCCATGTCCATAAACCTATTCTTTATGTCTGTTTTGCCACTGCTGCCCTGCAAATAAATTCTTCAGTACCGTTTTTCTAGATTCCATATATATGTGTTAGTATATGATATTTATCTTTCTCTCTCTGACTTACTTCATTCTGTATAATAGGCTCTAGGCTCATCCACCTCATTAGAACTGACTCAAATGTGTTCCTTTTTATGGCTGAGTAATATTCCATTGTGTATATATAACACAACTTCTTTATCCATTCATCTGTCAAAGGACATCAAGGTTGCTTCCGTGTTCTAGCTATTGTAAATAGTGCTGCAATGAACAATGGAATACATGTGTCTTTTTCAACTTTGGTTTCCTCAGGGTATATGCCTAGAAGGGGGTCATATGGTGGTTTTTATTCCTAACTTTTTAAGGAATCTCCATACTGTCTTCCATAGTGGCTATATCAATTTACGTTCCCATCAATAGTGTAGGAGTGTCCCCAACAGACATAAAAAGAGAAATTGACAGTAACACAATAGTAGGAGACTTTAATATCCCACTCACACCAATGGGCAGATCATTAAATCAGAAAATTAATAAGGAAACACAAATCTTAAATGATACATTAAATGAGATGGATCTCACTGATATCTTTAGGACATTCTATCCAAATGCAGAAGTATGCAACTTCTTCTCAAGTGCACATGGAATATTCTCCATGAGACCCACATCTTGGGTCACAAATCAAACCTCAGTAAATAGAAGAAAATTGAAATCATAGTCAAACATCCTTTCTGACCACAATGTTCTGAGACTAGATATCAATTACAAGAAAAAAAAAAAGCTGTGAAAAGCACAAACACATGGAGATTAAACAATACATTTCTAAATAACCAACGGGTTACTGAAGATATCAAAAGGGAAATCAAGAAATTTCTAGAAACAAGTGACAGTGAAAACACAGCAACTCAAAATCTATGGGATGCTGCCAGAGCAGTTCTAAGAGGTGAGTTTATAGCAATACAATCCTACCTCAAGAAACAAGAAAAACATCGAGTAGACAACCTAACTTTACACTTAAAACAACTGGAAAAATAAAAACAAACAAAAAAAATTAGCAGTAGTAAAGAAATCAGAAAGATCAGAGCAGAAATAAGTGTCTGACTCTTTTGTGACCGCATGAACTATAGCCTGCCAAAATCTTCTGTCCATGAAGTTCTCCAGGCAAGAATACTGGAGTGGATACCCAGTCCCTTCTCCAGAGGATCTTCCCGACCCAGGGATCAAAGCCAGGTCTCCTGCATTGGCAGACAGATTCTATACCATCTGAGCCACCAGGGAAGCCTGGTGCTATAAAATGTTAAGCTTCATTGTCCCAATTTGCAGTAATATTATCTTACCTTGTAATTAAACCATTCAGTTTGAAATAAGTTGAAATTAATCAGAAAATTTAAACTTGAATTCATATATTTTGAAAGATAGTAAATTTAAATTTGATTGTTTCCAGCTTTATTGAGATATAATTTATATATAAATATATATATATATATATATATATATATATATATATCTTTAAAGTGTATGACATGGTGGTTTGCTACATGTATATTTTGCAAGTGAAAGTGAGAGTTGCTCTGCTGCTAAGTCACTTCAGTTGTGTCTGACTCTGTGCGACCCCATGGACTATGTAGTCCATGGTATTCTCCAGGCAAGAATACTGGAGCGGGTATCCTTTCCCTTCTCCAGGGGATCATCCAAGCCAGGAATCAAACTTAGGTCTCCCACATTGCAGGCTGATTCTTTTACCAGCTGAGCAACCAGGGAAGCCCATATATTGCAAAATGTCTACCCAAATAAAGTTAGTTAACACATCCATTATGTCACATAATTAATCATGTATTGGGGGGGGGAATGAGAATTTTAAGATCTACTCATTTAGCAACTCACCATCCTGCATACCCGATCCCTAGAACTTCTTAAAACTGCAAGTTACTACACTTTGACTAATATCTTTCCAATTGCCTACCCTATCCTCCTCAAGTCCCTAGAAATTACTATTATACCTTGTTTCTATGAATTCAACATCTTTTTTAGATTTCACATACAATTAAAATCATAAAGTACTTGTCAGTCTCTGTCTGATTCATTTCAGTTAGCATAATGACTCAAGGCCCATTCATGTTATCCTAAATGGTAGGATTTCCTTTTTATGGCTGAATAATATTTCACTGTGCGTGTATCACATATTCTTTATCGCTATATCCATCTGTGAACAGTTCGGTTGCTTCCTTGTCTTGACAATTGTACCAATGAGCATGGGGGTTTTTGTCTTTTTGAGCCTTAACTTCTTTTGGATAAATGCTTGGAAGTGTTATTGTTTTGATCATACAGTAGTTCTATCTGTACTATTTTGAGGAACCTCCATGCTGTTTTCTGTAATAGATGTGCAAATTAACTTTCTTATTAATTCTTTTAAAAAATATTTTATTGAGGTATAACTGATTCACAAAGTTATGTTGACTTATTCTGTACAGCAAAGTTATTCAGTGTATATACTGAATAACTTTGCTGTACAGAATATATATATATATATATTCTTCTTTTCCATTATGATTTTTAACAGAATCTTGAGTATAGTTCCCTGTGTTATACAGTGGGATCTTATTGCTTATTAATTCTATGCATAATAGTTTGCACCTGCTAATCCCCAGCTCCCAATCCATCCCTCCCTCCCTAAACCCTTGGCAACCACAAGTCTGCCCTCAATGTTTCTGAGCATGTTTCTTTTCATAGCTAAGTTCATTTGTTTCATATTTTAGGTTTCATGTGTAAGTTATATTGTATGATATTTGTCTTTCTCTTTCTGACTTTAGTTAGTATGATAATATCTAGGTCCATCCATGTTCTGGCAAGTGGTATTATTTTATTCTTTTCTATGGCTGAATAGTATTCCACTGTGTATATTTAGCATATCTTCTTTATCTGTTCATCTTTCAATGGACATTTAAGTTGTTTTTATGTCTTGGCTATTGTAAACAGTGCTGCTATGAAAGTAGTAAAGCATGTATCTTTTTAAATTAGACCTTTGTCCAGAAATACGCCCAGCAGTGGGATTGCTAGATCATATGACAAGTCTTTTTTTAATTTTTGAGAAACCTTTGTACTGTCTTTCTTTTTTTTTTCTTTATTTTTTATTAGTTGGAGGCTAATTACTTTACAATATTGTAGTGGTTTTTGCCATACATTGACATGAATCAGCCATGGATTTAAATGTGTTCCCCATCCCAATCCCCCCTCCCACCTCCCTCCCCACCCCATCCCTCTGGGTCTTCCCAGTGCACCAGCCCTGAGCACTTGTCTCATGCATCCAACCTGGACTGGCGATCTGTTTCACACTTGATAGTATACATGTTTCAATGCTGTTCTCTCAGATCATCCCACCCTCGCCTTCTCAGAAGGATAAACACTAATACAGTATACTGACACATATATATGGAATTTAGAAAGATGGTAACTATAACCCTACTGCAAAACAGAAAAAGAGACACAGATGTACTGTGTAGCTATACCAGTTTACATTCCCATCAACATTGTAGGAAGGCTCCTTTTTCTCCACACCCTCTCCAGCATTTGCTATTTATTGACTATTTAATGATGGCCATTCTGACTGGTGTAATGTGGTACCTCACTGTAGTTTTGATTTGTATTTCTCTAATAATTAGCATACATTCCCACTCATTTTTAAGACTGTAAACCTGCGAAGCCAGGTCACATACTGATAGTATCTTGTTTGCTTTCCCCAGGGAAGTGCTAACTGCTTAAGTTTGTGCTGTTTCTCATAACCCAGCAAAGCGTGCAGGCTTTCTGAATGTGCTCATCAGCCATCTGTTAAGTGCTTCCTCTCCCTTCCTATCAGGGGCCTCCACACAAGGGATGGTGTCTGGGATGCCTGTGGACCAGGGAGGTGGATCAAAGTCAAGGTGTACCGAGCATCCCAGGGGCAGGCTTCCTGTTGGAGACCAGGATGTGAGGATAGGATTCACTCCTTTTGATGTGTTCCAATCTGAGCCCTGGCTGCTCTTCTCCCATTCATGCACCCCCCACCCCCACCCCACAACCAGTTACACCATTGGTGATTCTGAAGAGAAGGCCGTGGGTCTCTCAGGCAGCATCCTGCATAGCTGGAGAAACTGGGTACTCACACATCCACACTTGCTCTAGTGGGAAAAATCAGGGCTGGGTCTGGGCAGTCCCACATTGGGAAAGAGGTGATGCAGGTAAATTGTAACTCTTTCACTTACCCTCTTCAGTGCATCCACTTTGGGTCTGTTTGCCCCAGTGATGTGCCGGAATGCCTCTGCTGATCCCCAGGACTTCCAGCATAGCCCACTCATCTGTGGATGATTGTCAAAACTTGTTCTTTGTGAGGAAAATGGTAGGGAATGCCTATACTGCTCTTTTGATGGTGTCCCTGCTCTAAACTCCTGTCTTTAAATGTGCATGACTTGTTCAAATATTTGCCCAGTCAGTCAGTTGCCCAAATAATTGCCCAAAAATATCATTTGGAAAGTTGCTTTAGCATCTCTTTTTAACCTTTCTTCAGATCACATTCTTACTAAAACCTAAAAATGACAGTGACAAAATCATCATGACCAAAGTATAGAACATTTGCTGATAAATACTTGGTGACTATGAAGAAAAGTTTCCTAAGACACTTTTGTCTGTCATCTCAATTTGAAATCTTATGAGTCCAAAATAATTTTATTGCATTGAAACATGTATATTATCTAGGGTGAAACAGATCACCAGCCCAGGTTGGGTGCATGAGACAAGTGCTCGGGCCTGGTGCACTGGGAAGACCCAGAGGGATCGGGTGAAGAGGGAGGTGGGAGAGGGGACTGGGATGGGGAATACATGTAAATCCATGGCTAATTCATTTCAATGTATGACAAAAACTACTGTAATGATGTAAAGTAATTAGCCTCCAACTAATAAAAAATAAATGGAAAAAAAAAATTTAAGTTATTAAATTTTGAGTTCATTAGCTCAAGTATTCTTTTCCAAAGTCTAAAAAACAAATGTCTTTTTAGGAAAAGAGACTACTGATATTCAACAATTTGCTTCCCTCTCCCCGGTGGGGTGGGAGTAGGGGCACAGGTACTCTAGAAAATGAGATGTTACTTATGATAGAAATTAGATTTTTATTGCAGGGAGTAGATGTAAGCTGGGCATGAGACATAAATTAGCAATGAATTGATAAATCAAGTCAGCAAAAACAGATATGTTTTATCAAGATTTCAAGGTTTTAATATATGGGCAAAAGAATTCATGGCATCATAAATTTCCTCCAGTCCAGTCAAACCCATGAAGTAGTGACCTGAAAATCATCCATAATTTATCTTGGTAAAGGTTAGGAATTCTCCTAGCTCCATATAGCAGGAAACTCTCCTTGGCATTTCTTACATGCTGGTTATTCATGTGTTCAAGAGAGCTCCTGCAATTCCAGATCAGATCTAAGTGCAGGGCAGTAAATCACGCCAAGAAGGAAGGGGTTTTTTTGGCTATACCTTTTCCTTTTCTATTGTTATGATTAATTAGAAAAGCAAAACTTTTCATAAATTCTCACTTGCATCTGTCTCCCTCCTATCCCCTGCAGATTTCTGCTCATACTCTCTAGAAATGGACCAAATGCCATTTCTAGCTGCAAAGGCATCTGTGAAAATAACTTCTGTGTTTGTCTCAGCATCAGAGAGGAAGAAGAAGAGCAAATGTCTGGAATGACCAGAATCTTATCAATGTCAGGCAGAATCCCAACAGAAATAAGCTTGAATAAACATTTTTTAATAATCTGAGATGTATAACTCTCTAGGCAAAACTATGTTTCAGTCGCAAGTTATTCTTTTTTTAAGCAAAATAATTTCCTTGGCTGTAGCTAATACATTTTTACAGTAATAAAGAAAATTAGCTTTCCAAATGTTTGCATAAAACAAAACATATTTTTCATTGTTGGAGAAGGTTAGAAATCATTTAAAGGACAATATACTTGTATGTACAAATTTATATTTGGTGCATTTTACTTGCTATATAGATAGTTTGAAGTAAAATATTTCAAACATAAAGCTTAAGTAGGCTCGAAAGAACACTCAAACAAGTTTACTTTCAAAATAACTTACATGTGAATGAATAGAAAGAAAATATTTTAGGATTATATAATACTTTCTGTTCTTTAAGTCATGTTTTTTTCAGGGAGATTAGACTTGATAAAAACAAAAGACGATGAAAGAACCTGGAGTACCAACAGTGTTAGGAGAGTTGTGTCAATAACTGTTGAATGAAGAAAGAATAAGTAAAAGAGAAGGACATTGATGAACAATGAATACTGGACTTACCTCTTGGATCAGTGAGTCAAGTGGTGAGGAGTCTGAACAAATGAAAATCAAATAGAAACTACTTCCAGGGTTATAATCTGTAGCATGCCTACCCACATTTCCCAGTATTCAAAGGCATATCAGCTGCTTTCACAAGTTCTCTCAATTGTTTTCTCAGGTCAAGTGAAATTGATATATTACCCATTTTCTAAGACTGCTGGAAGAATCTCTTCTTATCTTGAACAACTGTAACCATGTCCAGTATGTCTTATACTGTTTCTGTGCATAGACACCAAGATAACGTTGCTTTTCTGCAAAGTACAATAGGATCATTATATTTTCACTTCTGCTTATTCTGATATTTTGTGACTAGCAGATAAAAAATCAAGAAATAGGATGACCTCTAGGCAGGCTGAAATACTTCTTTTCTTGGGTTGTCCAGCCCTAGGAGTTTGTCAGTTTAACCTTGTCCTTATTTCTGCAACTCCTTCAATTAAATTTTATTTTCAGTGAAATAAGAAATTCTTTGAGACATAGAGAAAGCCTCTTGTTCTTTATCTAATGGGACTAAGAGCTTAAAGCTTTGAACTTGTTGGTTGTTTTCTGCCTGCTTTCAGTACAGTAATGAGATATTCTAGCCCATATGCATCAAGAGCAAATGCTTGGTTCCAGTTTCTTGAGACACTTGATCACAAGTGATGATTAACTAATCCTGGTATATGGCATGGCAAAATTTACTGATTTCTTATTTCCCATTGATAAGGAGCTCAGCACATTGTTCAAGGCAAGGTACAACTAAGCAATTCATGAATCTCATTTATAAGGTTTCCTTTCCTGGGAATATGCTTGGTACCAGTATGGTATCAAACTCAGGGTCCAGTTAGGAGGAGATAAATTATTCTAAATATAGCAACAAAAAGAACATCCCTTGTTTTAGCCCCCTGACCTTGTCCAGTTCTGGCAAAGAATCCTGCTAAACCACTTTCTGGAGAATCCCCCCATCCTTGATATCCAGTCAAGTGTCCCCTCCCCCATCCTCTATAACTAACCAAGTTTCTCTTAGTGATTTTCCATCTACCCTCTTACTCTGTTCACTGGATATCAATCAATCAGTCATCTTTTGTCCTTGATTTGTAGTTGAGTTCAATCTCTCTCCCTATTTCAATAGTCATGAGCCCCATTAAAATAGTCTTTAATAAAGTCTCCCTGGATATTTTTAACAATGGGAGGATAATTTTCCTTCTGCACTCCAAATCATTATGAAGACCAAATATTATTGAGTGTCCATTAGTATCTGTCGTATATAGTGTTTCTCTGCAAAGCTAGTTCCAGGGAACTAGCTCTGCATGTTTGTTATAGCCTCCTTGCTTTTAATTTTCTTTTTCTAATCTGTAGTGTTTAAGAAACCAGATAATCAAAGTTGTTAAGTTAAGAAATAAACTCTAAATGATGTTCTAATGTTTAGTCTTTGTAACAGCAATTTGTGTAACCCAGAAGTCATTTTCTCCATTACTTTTAATTTGAGACTATTTAGAAGGCAGGAACAGCAAAAAGCACTAATCTGGGTGAAGGAAATGTTACTATATTAAAAGCAGTATTTAAAAGCATGAAGATTACACCAATTTGATTTACTTTGGAGAGAAAGCTATAGATGTTCAGCATAGCTTAATATTTGTGTCTCTGGATGCAAATAACCATTGCATATAAATGAATAATGAATCCTTTTACAACCAACTCTATCTTTTGGCTGATGTATTTGTCAACAAATAAATGAAAAGTTCAAGTTTTACTCGACTGCCAGACTGGCTGCATCTCTATTTTGGGATCCTTTTCTTTTTTTTTTTCCTCCCATATCAAATAAAGTGTTACAGAACAGCAATGACAAAAAGAGGCTTAAAAGTTTATATCTGATTAAGAGGACCAACTATAGACTTAAATGCTGATGCTAAGGAAGACAATTCCACTGGATCCCATGTTAACCAACTGCCAGATTTAGATGGTTTTTAAATGTCACAGTTTAAGAATTACATAGCCAGGTGTAACTAAGTGGAAATCTTGTTGGAAGATACAAATATGTGAAAAATAAGGTGGTATTTTACCCAACTGTAATGGCTCAACAGTAAAGAATCCACTTGCAATGCAGAAGATTCTGGTTCAATCCCTGGGTTGGGAAGATCCTCTGGAGAAAGAAATGGCAACCCACTGCAGTATTCTTGCTTGGAGAATCCCATGGACAGAGGAGCCTGGTGGGCTGCAGTCCATGGAGACACAAAAGAGCTGGACACAACTGAATGGCTAAGCAATAATATCAATAAAAATCATGTTTCTTAAACACTCTGGTTAGAGAATAAGCTTCTATTTTTTGATTTATGTATTCACATACATTTATACATCCCTGGTAAGTGCTAGGCATTATGCAGAAATAAATAAATTACAGCATCTCAGTCTACTAGAAAAAAAGATGAAACGACTACTACTTAATTTACATATTGAGTTTTCCCATTTTAATAAGTGAAGAGTAGATAAATGTGTTTTATTAAAAAACAATTCTATTTTATTCTTAGTGAGTTAAGACTTTCTCAAACATATACTTCCAATTTGAAAATAATTTAATAAAAAATAAAAATATAAATGCTTCATTTATGCTTAATTAGATCAGTAGTCTTATACGACTTGAGTTTGATAGTTGCTATACGATTCTTAGGGCTTCCCTGTTGCCTCAGGTGACGAAGAAACTATCTGCAGTGTAGGAAACCAGGTTCAATCTCTAGTTTGGGAAGATCCTCTGGGGAAGGCAATAACTACCCATTCCAGTATTCTTGACTGGAGAATTCCATAGACAGGAGCCTGGCAGACCACAGTCCATTCTACTCTGCTTGCTTTATTTATATAATCTGTGCTCAAGCCTTTCAGCACAGTACTTGAAATGACTTAATCTTTAACTTGAAAATTTCTGCCACCTGTCTTTAGGTTGAAGAACCTTATGAGTGGAGAGAGATGTGTTTATTTACTATTTCAGATGAAAGTGAAAGTGAAAGACAGTCAGTCATATCTGACTCTTTGCGACCCCATGGACTATATAGTCCATGTAATTCTCCAGGCCAGAATACTGGAGTGGATAGGCTTCCCTGTCTCCAGGGGATCTTCCCAACCCAGGGATCGAACCCAGGTCTCCCACATTGCAGGTGGATTCTTTACCAGCTGAGCTGCAAGGGACTATTTCAGATATGATCCCTTCAACAGAAATTCAATGCTATTTGAATTATTTTATTAAGGCTACTTGTATCTTGTTTTTTTTTCTCCCCAAAATCTTACCCTTGTACCTAAAAGTTTCATCCTGTCTTAAACCTCCAAGCATGTATGCCATTTGCTTTTTATTGGAATTAATCACGGAATTGCTCCCAGGTACAGATTTTGCTTAAATCTCCAGCTCAAACTGAATCCTGACAATTTGTTTTGTGCATATTACACAATTCAGAAACCCTTGTGACAGCAATACAAAGTGCTGTGTTTAAACACTGTGGCAACATAGATCAGTATTTTCTTGGTCTGATTAATTAGTGATGAAAAATTTTAAACCTACTACATGTAGGTTTCTTGCAATATATTTAATGTTTAACTTAAGATGTATTTAAACTCCAAAACTTTTAATCCACTTCTTCTCTCTCTCTCTCTCTCTCTCTCTTCACCTCTTGACCATCACAGATAAGGATATTAGGTTTGAAATTTCCGTTTCATTTTTATTCAAGAAAATAAAAGGAAAACATAAAAAATGATTGTAAAGTATACTGAAAATCACTGAAGCCTTTGGTGTTGGATGTATATTTAAGCAATTCGTTTAAGGTTCCCTATTGAATAGTCCACACAAGAAAAAGCCATGCCACTCAGTTATTTATACAAATACTACATGATTTTCTGACAAAGAGTCTTTACATCTTTCAAAATTTTATTTCTGAACAAATAGATGCTGTTGTTTTTTTAAATTAAACAGCAGAAGTAAATCATGAAGATTCTTAAAGTATATTTATCATTATAATTGGAATTGTAACTGATTATAATTCAGCATTATTACCCATATAACCAGTTGTTGCTGCTGTTGTTTCATCAGTAAGTTGTGTTTAACTCTTTTGCGACCCCATGGACTATAGCCCACTAGGCTCCTCTATCCATGGGATTTCTCAGGCAAGGATACTGGAGTGGGTTGCCGTTTCTTTCTCCAGGGGCTCTTTCTGACTATGATGCAGTTAAAAATTCTTTCTTTGATTTATAAGGCCTAACAATAAAGGGAGAATACTAGATTATTAGAATTGGAAAGAGTTGTATATAAATTATAACCCAAATCTATCGTGTTACAAATAAGAACTTGTCTAGAGAAATTAATTGGAGAAGGAAATAAGATTAGAATTAAATCTGCTGCTGCTGCTGCTGCTGCTAAGTCGCTTCAGTCGTGTCTGACTCTGTGCAACCCTTTGGACAGCAGCCCACCAGGCTCCTCTGTCCATGGGATTCTCTAAGCAAGAATACTGGAGTGGGTTGCCATTTCCTTCTCCAAGAATTAAATCCTTCCCATTACCAAATATAATTTTCATTTTCTAGAAAGTTAATAGGTTCATTTAGTGCTTGATAGATGGAGCCAAAAATGCCAACCTTCTTGCAATTCAAGATAAAATTCAAGCATTTACATTTATGGAAGAGAGAGAGAGGGATATAGAAATAGAGACACACATACACAGAGAAATAGAGAGCCTATCTGATTCTAACCTTTTCTAAGAACCCCTCAAGACTTCAAGAGTAGAATTATCTATTTGAAATATATCTACCATCTAGATATAGAGAAATGAATACACAGTTGACTAAAATATGAGGGAAACAGACAAATACTAGAAAAGTACAGAATGATATGGAAAAGGTAATATTTAAAAATTAAGCTAAAAGAAGGGACCCATCATTATAGATGGATTATTCTGAATTTCTGCTATTAGTGGTTTCTAAAGAACCACCTAATGTGTGTCTCTACACATATTGACACCGACCACTCTCTCAAGGAAAACAATTCATAGATGTTTGTCATTCATTCTCAGTTAAATACCACTGGAATCTTAAAAAAAAAAAATAAACAATAAGCAAACATGCTTGCAGTGGTCCTAGGACATGTTACAGTGAAGTCAAGTAGAGGCTTTATATAGTCTGTGGCCAAGGCGTAAGTCATGCTTAACCATCATTGATGGTTTACATTGTTGTACAGTTGCTAAGTCATGTCCAACTCTCTGCAACCCCATGGACTGTAGCTCAACAGGCTCCTCTGCACATGGGATTTCCAGGCAAGAATACTGGAGGGGGTTACCATTTTCTTATCCAGGGAATCTGCCTGGACCAGGGATCAAACCCATGTCTCCTGCAGTGGCAGGTGGATATTTACCACTGAGCCACCTGATAAACTCAAATTGCCATTGTATGTTGCTAACTGTAATGTAAGGATGCAAAAGATATAGTTCTACCATTTTTGATGGTTGTTCCACTTAAATCAAGGATCTAAAATATTTTTAACTGGCCCTTTTCCCCTTACTTCCTTAGATACTCTTGTTTACCAAAAATAGATACATGTTTGGATTAACATTCATTTTGATGATAACAAAAAAGGAACCCCGGTTACTTTTTGGCAGTGTCTGAATATTTGATCTGTTGAATCTCAGTATTTGTCCACACTAATCTGTCAGTTCATCAATTGCTGGCACTTTTATTTGGCATCATCATTGTTTCTCCTGTGACTTGCATTGTTAGAATGACAGCAAGTGGTTCCTGGGGGGCTTCTTTTCAGCAACAGTCAATAACTGCTAGACCAATTAAATCTAGGTAGGCAGTAAGTGCTTTTTGCTTAGGTTAGTTGTGCTTGTTTTGTTTTTCTCTTATTAAATAGTTTATAAAAAAATATTTTCAGAGGAAGTGACCATTATTTTTAGAATATAACTTGCCTTTCAGCATAATTGAGCCTCTCAGGACCATCTGCCTTCAGATTATGCTATTTAATGTGGCACTGGATACAAGAGTAACTTAGGCCCAAAGAGAGCCCTCCCTATATTTGACATGCAGATTTCCAGTATCTTCCATCCAAGAGAGTATAATTTCCATGATTCTTAGATAGGTTATTAGAGAGTTCAGTTCAGTTCAGTTCAGTCACTCAGTCGTGTCGGGCTATTTGCGACCCCATGAATCGCAGCACGCCAGGCCTCCCTGTCCATCACCAACTCCCGGAGTTTACTCAAACTCATGTCCATCGAGTCGGTGATGCCATCCAGCCATCTCATCCTCTGTTGTCCCCTTCTCCTCCTTCCCCCAGTCCCTCCCAGCATCAGGGTCTTTTCCAGTGAGTCAACTCTTCGCATGAGGTGGCCAAAGTACTGGAGTTTCAGCTTCAGCATCAGTCCTTCCAATGAACACCCAAGACTGATCTCCTTTAGGATGGACTGGTTGGATCTCCTTGTAGTCTAAGAGACTCTCAAGAGTCTTCTCCAACACCACAGTTCTAAAGCATCAATTTTTTGGCGCTCAGCTTTCTTCACAGTCCAACTGTCACATACATATATGACCACTGGGAAAATCGTAGCCTTGACTAGATGGACCTTTGTTGGCAAAGTAATGTCTCTGCTTTTTAATATGCTGTCTAGGTTGGTCATAACTTTCCTTCCAAGGAGTAAGAGTCTTTTAATTTCATGGCTGCAGTCACCATCTGCAGTGATTTTGGAGCCCCCAAAAATAAAGTCTGACACTGCTTCCACTGTTTCCCCATCAACTGTTAGAGAGTTATGTCCTATTAATACCATCTGCTTTTACTTAGAATCAACATATGTCAATATATACATTTTATTTGATTATGTGTTTGGGCTTTCTATGTGTCTAAGTCATAAGTAGTTGGACTATAAAGAAAGCTGTGCACCAAAGAATTGATGCTTTTGAACTGTCGTGTTGGAGAAGACTTGAGATTCCCTTGGACTGTAAGGAGATCCAACAAGTACATCCTAAAGGAAATCAGTCCTCAATGTTCATTGGAAGAACTAATGATGAAGCTGAAACTCCAATACTTTGGCCAATTGATGCAAAGAACTGACTCAATTGAAAAGACCCTAATGCTGGGAAAGATTGAAGGTGGGAGAAGAAGGGAACAGCAAAAGATGAGATGGTTGGATGGCATCATGGACTCAATGAACATGAGTTTGAGTAAACTCCAGGAGTTGGTGATGGACAGGAAGGCTCAGTGTGCTGCAATCCATGGGGTCACAAATAGTCATACATGACTGAGAAACTGAACTGAACTGAACTGAAGTCATGAAGAATCTGCCTGTCAGGCTAGAATGGGGTCGATCCTTGGGTCAGGAAGATCCCCTGGAGAAGGAAATGAAAGTTCCCTCTAGTATTCTTTCCTGGGAAATCCCATAGACAAAACAGCCTGTTGGGCAACATCCATGATGTTGCAAAAGCGTCAGACATAACTTAGCAACTAAAATAACAACAAAACAACAAGTGTGTATTTAGTATCAAAATATGTCAATATAAACATTTCATTTGATTCAGTGTTTAAGACTTGTAATTCTATAGTGCAAAATTTTGGGGGCTAAATAGCATGCTAGTTTATGGCTACGTTCCTCTCCTGTGTATCCATTGTATTGGTTTCTAGGATGCCAGTAACAGTGTTTTGCAGTGATGGACCAACCATGTTACCAGAGTTACTGAGTATATTATCTCACTCATTAAGTACCACAGCTCTATGATGCAGTCTCTATTCTAGTAGTGTCAACATAGCAATTAACAAAATAGACACAATTTCTGCATTCATGGAGCTAACATTCTTCTCTGCTAAGATTTTGCATTGACTGTTTCTATTTCTCTGGATGTAAGAACCTTATTTATTGCATTTAATATATTTGTTTTAATCATTTTTATTGATATTATGTACTTAGAAAGCCCCAGAAAAGCATCACCTGATTGAACAGTACTGATAATAATTTGTTTTAGATACTTGCAATTCTGGATCTGCTGTTGATCTAAATAAGTATTTTCTCTTTAGTTTTATGATTTGCAACTTGTGATTCCCTGAAATCAAAATAGTATTGAGAAAAAGAGTCCTTGAAATTTTGAAACTGACAATAGTTAAGAGAATTAAGTACTCTTTGAGAATTATCTTGACTCTATTGTACAGGTTATGAGTTTAGAATCAATACCCATTGATTTGGAATCAATGTGTAACAATTTAGCTGTTTTTCATATGAAAGTTATATTGTGATTGTTCAAATCAAGATAAGATGATTTTTTGATTACTTTATATGCTTATATCTAAGGCCATCTTTGGAATTAAATGCATGTACACATAAACAAACACACATGATTCCTGTACCATTTTATGCATACTTGAAAGCACATAGGACCCAGATACACTATGATAGTGACACTTGAGTCTTGTGCTACTTATGTCAATATGAACGTGAAATCAATTAGTTATGCCTTTGTGTCTTTTTCAATGTTAAGTTCATCAACTATTTTCTGTAATAGAAACTGTACCTATTTTTAAAGTTAGCAAAAATATATTTTGATTTCATGAATTGAGAAAATGGTAATTTTTTTTTTTACACAGAGAAACAAATTTGTTTAAAAGAAAGAAAGGAAACTCGAGCTTTATCAGTCGTCTATTTTTGTCTTTTAAGGCAGGAGTTCCCAAACTCTGGGATCTAATGCCTGATGATTTGAGCTACAGGTCATGAAGTAATAAATAAAGTGCACAATAAGTGTAATGAATTTGAATCATCCTGAAACCATCCCCCACTACTAGTCCATGGAAAAATTTTCTTTCATGAAACTGATTCCTGGTGCCAAAAAGGTTGTGGACTGCTGTTTATGGAGATCCCCATTTTTCAGACTCATTTGCTTGGTATTGGTAATATTTTGTGTTATGCCCTGTTTAACTTTTACAATCTGCTTCCCTCTTTATTCCTTGGGTCATGGAACTCTGGAAATGCCTCAGATATTCCAAACTCTTTCAGATCTGTGTGTCCTTGCATGTTTGTGTTTTTTGCCTAGACACTCTTTTTCTGGCCATAACTTCTTTTTAGATTTTATACATTGTATGATTTGCCAAAACCCTGAGACTCTGGAATTATGTTTCCTCTGCACACTCATCGAAGGGTGTTTAGCCAGGCTGATGTCTACTCAGTGAACTTTCAACAAGCCCTCATGAAATTAGTAAATGGAAATACCTGATTTTCTATAAAATAAGATGTGTCTCCCAAATTTTGGTGGTCAATAAAATGGAACACATCAGAGTATATTGTAAATTAATAGTTCTCAGCCATAGGTACAGAAAGTTTGAGCTAATCTGATGTTGACTCCAGCCTGAAGATTCATTCATTTAGTTCTGCTAAACTAGAAAATGATCCTGGAGAAAGTCAGCTTGATAACCATTCTCATTATATCCACCTTTGCTTTCCTTTTTATGTTTCATCATAGAAAGGAGATACTACATCCATTTTAGGCAGAATCTCTTAAAAGTGTATTGTCCCTCAGAGGTAAATATTCTAGTTTAGTCTCTTAAGACATGACCCCGGATGTGTGTATCACTTAACCGACACTGCTTACCTTTTAGTATATAGCCCCTGTCTTTGTTGTTGTACACTGTTCATGTACATCCACTCCAGATGGATTATTAGGTCAGATTCTAGCTATTTATTCCACTGTCTTTCCACAAAGCATGCACTCTTAAGCTCAGATCATGCTACATTAGTCTTACAGCCCCTAAAATCTAATGTTGGGTTCTGACTAAGAACTGAATTCTGATTCCATTATCTAAACACGTTTGGTGAATTAATATCCTACAGTCCTTTATAATGAGTGAATAATCAAGTTCTAGAATTTGAATATGGATGATTGGTTTCTTTTCATATTAGTAATCTTTTCATTTAGTAATTAATTCATTGTATTTTCTAGTAGTATATAATTAATACAAATATGAAATAGAGAAACAAATCTTATATTAATTTTTAGCAATATAAGAGCTATACTTGGATGAAATATCTTTGACAATACCTACAGTAGATTCCTTTTCAATAGACAGTGCTCTAATTTTGGAATTATTTCAAAGGCATATGCTAATTTCCCATGTATATTTCCCATATGCTAATTTTCCCAAGTAAAATTTCCCATGATATTTTTAATTATATGCAATGCTAGAGATTAAAAGACAGTTACTCCTTGGAAGGAAAGTTATGACCAACCTAGACAGCATATTAAAAAGTAGAGACATTACTTTGACAACAAAAGTCCATCTAGTCTAGGCTACGGTTTTTCCAGTAGTCGTGTATGGATGTGAGAGTTGGACTACAAGGAAAGCTGTGGGCCAAAGAATTGATGCTTTAGAACTGTGGTGTTGGAGAAGACTCCTAAGAGTCCCTTGGACTACAAGGAGATCCAACCAGTCCATCCTAAAGGAGATCAGTCCTGGGTGTTCATTGGAAGGACTGATGCTGAAAATGAAAGTCCAATACTTTGGCCACCTGATGCGAAGAACTGGAAAAGAAAAGACCCTGATGATGGAAAAGAGTGAAGGTGAGAGGAGAAGAGGATGACAGAGGATGAGCTGGTTGGATGGCATCACCGACTCAGTGGAATTAGTTTGGGTAAAACCCGGGAGTTGGTGATGGACAAGGGGGACTGTTATGCTGCAGTCCATGGGGTCGCAAAGAGTTGGACACGACTGAGCAACTGAACTGAACTGAGAGATAGCATGTTGAATCTTGAGCATTGCAGATATTCAGAGTAGAGTAAGCAATATATGTACATGGATTAGTTTAAGAATCAAGTTATTTAAAAAGCATAATGCAGGAGACCCCCATTTGATTCCTGGTTGGGAAGATCTGCTGGAGAAGGGATAGTCTACCCACTCCAGTATTCTTGGGCTTCCCTTGTGGCTCAGCTGGTAAAGAATTCACCAGCAGTGGGAAAACCTGGGTTTGATCCCTGGGTTGGGAAGATCCCCTGGAGAAGGGAAAGGCTACCTACTCCAGTATTTTGGCCTGGAGAATTCCATGGACTGTATAGGTCATGGGGTCACGAAGAGTCAGACATGACTGAGTGATTTTACTTTCACTTTCATACATTTTACCTCAGATGATGTTTTATTAGCATCACCATCTTAACCATGTCACAATTGTTGATGGCAAAGTTAAATTAAGCATAAAATGGAGTTGATCTATTACAGTATTTTCAGATTGTTTTCAAATGATTTAGGGTATAAATCAATTTAATGACTTTGCATGAATGCACTTTTAATAAACTAGAAATGACAAGAAGTGAGGTTAAAACAACAGTGCATTGCACATTATGAAATTTTGTTTTGAGTATGTGTGTGCTGTACACCTCATTCTGAGCAAGCGAGTAAGAAGACCTGGTTCAGGGGGCCCCAAAATCATTTCACAATCAGGAGTCTACAATTTATGAAGAATACTTGGTTATTGAAGGAATCTGCCAAAACACACTCTTTTCCACAATATGACTGGTTTCTGATCATGAAGGTGAGATATGCTGATGTGAAGTTGTTGACTGCCAAAAAATGTTACAAATATTTTGTCTGATGTTATAGAACTAATAGATTATATCAATGAACCAATAATTTATCTAAGTCCCATTTTTGATCATGTATGTATGTGTTGGTTAAGTTTAGGAGACAAATACTGAAAAGAAGATTGAGTGTTGTTATTCATTAACTGGAAAAAAAAAGTTAAAAATATACACAACCAAGATTTGATGTTTTATCACCATTTTAATATTGGCGTTCCTGGCAGCTCAGACAGTAAAAAACCCACCTGCAATGCGGGGGACCTGGGTTCTATCCCTGGGTTGGGAAGATCCCTTGGAGGAGGGTGTGACGACTTGCTCCAATGTTCTTGCCTGGAGAATCTCTGTGGATTCTGTAGGAGCCTGACTGACGGGCTACAGTCCATGGGGTCGCAAAGAGTTGGACATGACTGAACAATGAAGCATAGCACAGCATATGAATTACTATTAGAAAATTTAATATTTTTAAATGAGAGAGGAATCTGAAATGTATGTCATTTACAAATTAATTTATGCACATATATATATAGTACTTCTGCACAAACAACATAGTACAGGTTCTGTATATCTTATTGAAGGAATGCAGGTTGCTTCTGTGTTAGTAGCAGAAACTGAAATAGACTGGGATATAAAGTGGGGCTAAGTAGGCAAAGGTAGTAGTATTACAGTCTAGAGCAATATAAGATATACATGTAACATCCTCCTACTTGCCTCTGTCTTTGACCAGAATTCAAAAAAATTATTAAAAAAAAATCTCTTTTCAGTTCTTATATTACCCTGACCCACCTTGTTTCAAAACTCCTAGTCTCTACTGTTTAATTGGTTTCCTTAACCCCTCCTCATTGGTGTGTAATAAATTTACATAAGTATGAATTCACCCATTATTATCTTGCCCAAGTCTAAAAGAGGGTTTAAGGTAGAGCCTTGTTGACTTCATGAATGGCCCTGCAATTTATACCAGTTTAACAACAAACTAACTAGCCCTACTCGAGAAGGTTATTATGTATCAGTCTTCAAAGAAGTTTCTTGTGGTTGTGTATTATGAATTTTACACTTAATGAATTATTTCCTATCTAAGTTTGCCACTCATTGTTTCTAATGTCAAATAATGGTTCATGTTCCATAGATACAAAAAGAACTCAGGCATACTCTTTTTTTCAGTCTATGAAAATTTGATAATAACATTTATTCCTTGATCCATGTGAAAAAGAAAAGTGATTATTAATTCATGCACAAGGACTATATACCAACAAGTGCTTTTAGCCTATTTGGCTTGTTAACGTGTCAAAACCATGACAATGGAGTTAACAGCAAATTTAAATGTCACTGCAGATAAATGTTCATTTTATAATGTCAAGAAATACCTTTTGAATCTACTTATATTTCAAGTGTAATTTATATTTGCCTTTCACTTTAGCATCTTTTAAAAATTTTTATGATATATCATCTTTAAACAGATTGACACTACAGCAGGGTGAGGACATTTTATTGTATGAATGTATTTATTATGTGCACAGAAATTTTTCAAGTATGTCAGTTTTGTCTGTGAGTAATTAATATGTTTTCCTGTAAGAGTATCTTTTGCCCTATACTATTAATTCTTTTTCATGAAGTATGAATAACGCTCACCTTTATTTAAAAAAAAAATTAGTAAAGTTATATTTTAGGTACATAAAAAAGCATTAAAAGTAGCTTTAAGTTGCATTGCTTTTGGCAAAACATTCATTTCTTTTAAGTTTATTCACTTACAGAACATTGAATGCAAATGGCTATGCTTCACAGTTAAAGCTTGTTGAAATGGACAATATCAGTTTCCATTGTAACCAAGGCTTTACTCATAGAAAACACAAGGGAGAAACTTTATTCTTTCATCTTTTCTGAAGTACAAAGACAGCCTACCCATATATAAAAATATTGCTCTAGCTATAAATTATTTATTTAGCAACTTTCTCTTTTAGAACATGAAACAATTTTTCTATAGTACAAAAGGGATTTTATTATTGATATTTTTCTATATTGTGTGTTAAAAGTTTTAAAAGAAAAAAGATTACCGTATTGTCTTATGTTGTAAATTAAATAAGAATTAATTCTTCAAGGCTGTAAAAGGGAAAATAGGTGATTACAAAATGATATCTAATGCAAGACAATATGTTGTTTAGTCACCAAGTCATGTCTGATTCTTTGCGACTTCATGAGCTGTAGCCCACCAGGCTCCTCTGTCAGTGGGATTTCCCAGGCAAGAATACTAGATTGTCATTTCAGTATACTCTCTATATTAAATAAAAACGTCTTCATTGTTGTCACTTTTAGTTATTCTTTAACCTTGAGTTTTTTATTATACAAATAGCCTGACTTATTATACAAACATGATTTTCTACTAGAATGTCTTGATGTACCATACATATAAATAGTAATACTTTTTGTTTATGTAGGAATTTATTAGCGATGATAGATTTTAGAATTATAGATTTAGATTTATAGATTTATCTATAAAGATAGATTTTGTATCAACAGAAAATTATTTTTCTCTGTTTTTTATTTTTTTGCCTACTCTGTATTTTAGGCTTATTTTCTATTTAAAAATGATTTCTACTTAAATCATTATCATTGTGTTAGAATTCAAAAGTTATTAATTCAATTCAAAATTAAATATTTATTATGGAATAGTATTTTAAATTTCTGTAGTAGCACAACCACCTTAGTGACATATTTTGAACATTATATCGTCTTCATCTTCTTGGCATTACATTCTTATAAAAAAGGAAAAATTCTGTTTGCATTTTAAAGCTACAAAGAAATTACAAGAAAAAAATCCAAGCAAGTCTGTGTCAAAATATATATATATATATTTTAAATATACATGTGTATAAAAGCATGTAATCTATGATTGTTTATCTCAATTTTTGATCTACCTATTTTGTACTTCAAAAAAGTAAGAATAATAGAGGTTCTTCCTTGTGTTTTCTATGAGTGGTCCCTCGGTCACGTGTGTATGTATGTATATATACATGCACATATATATTTTTAAGTGATAAATGAATATTGTATTAAATATGTTTATTATACTTTGGGCATCTGTGTTCAGGATCAATAAGAATGTAACAAACTATCGAGAGCATGTCATGTCAATTTTACCAACCAGTTATGTTTGAATATAATAGCCACATTGCTTTGAATTGAAACAATGGAAGGGAGTTAAATGAAGATAGGCTAAGAAGAGGTAAGCTGTTGGATATACACAGAGGCATAATAGAGGGACATTTGGTATCAGTTTCAGTTTAAGAATTCATGAATCAAATAATACTTCACTTTACAATGCAGAGGTGATGGGAAGGCGAGCTGGATTCCCACAACAGAAGGGGATAATCAATGGAAGCAATTAGCAAGTGTTTCTGGCAGTTTGAAACATAACTACGTTTTCTGGAAATGGAGAGGAATGGATCTATTTCTTCCTCTTTCTCTGGCCTAGAGTTATTTATGTTTATAAAATAGTATGTAATAGTCCATCAAAGACGGGGATTGGTTATTTAAGCACCATAAATATAATTCATCAAATATTGAGTTATGAGATTAAAATCTTTTTTTGTCTTTGTATATCATAGGCTTCTATACAAAATAGTTCATAAATTTTTTTTTGAAAATATAGAAGTATGTAGGCTCAGGCAGTCTTTTCAGTTGTTCAATTTTGTCCAACTCTTTGCAACCCCATGGAATTCAGCATGCCAGGCTTCCTTGTCCATCACCAACATCCAGAGCTTACTCAGACTCATGTCCATCAAGTCAGTGATGCCATCCAACCATCTCATCCTCTGTCATCCCCTTCTCCTCCTGCCCTCAATCTTTCCCAGCATCAGGGTCTTTTCCAGTGAGTCAGTTCTTCACATCATGTGGCCAAAGTATTGGAACTTCAGCTTCAGCATCAGTTCTTCCAAGGAATATTTCAGTACTGATTTTCTTTAGGATTGACTGGTTGGATCCCCTTGCATTCCAAGGAACTCTCAAGAGTCTTCTCCAACACCACAGTTCAAAAGCATCAATTCTTCAGCATTCTGTTTTCTTTATGGTCCAACTCTCACATTCATACATGACTACAGGGAAAAAAACATAGCTTTGACTAGACAGGCCTTTGTTGGTAAAGTAATGTCTCTGTTTTTTAATATGCTGTCTAGGTCTGTCATAGCTTTTCTTCCAAGGAGCAAGTGTCTTTTAATTTCATGGCTACAGTCACCGACTGCAGTGATGCTGAGGCCAATAAATAAATAAATGCTCTCACCATTCCCATTGTTTCCCCATCTATTTGCATTTAAGTGGTGGGACCAGATGTTGTGATCTTAGTTTTCTGAATGTTGAGTTTAAAGCCAGATTTTTCATTCTCCTCTTTCACTTTCATCAATAGACTCTTTAGTTCCTGTTCATTTTCTGCCTTACAGGTGGCATCATCTGCATATCTGAGGTTATTGATATTTTCCCGGCAATCTTGATTCCAGCTTGTGGTTCATCCAGCCCAGTATTTTGCATGATGCACTGTGCATATAAGTTAAATAAGCAGGGTGACAATATACAGTCTTGACATACCCTTTTTCCAATTTGGAATCAGTCCATTGTTCCATGTCTGGTTCTAACTGTTGCTTCTTGACCTGCATACAGATTTCTCAGGAGGCAGGTCAGGTGGCCTGGTATTCCCAATTCTTTCAAAATTTTCAACAGTTTGTTGTGATCCACAGAGTCAAAAGTCTTTAACAGTAGTCACTGAAGCAGAAGTAGATGTATATAGACTAAATCTAACTAAAAAGTAGTATTAAAAATGATGATAATAATAATGATTAAAATAGTTCACAAAAATTATCACTTATATAAGTGATTCCCAAATAAATATGCCATTTGGTATTTTTGCTGTTGCGGAGTCATTGGGTCATTTCCAATTCTTTGCCACCCCATGAACTGCAGCCCATCAGGCTCCCTGTCCTTAGCTATCTCCAGGAGTTTGCTCAGATTCATGTCCTTTGAGTTGGTGATGCTATTTAACTGTCTCATCCTCTGCCACGTTCTTCTCCTTTTGCCTTCAATCTTTCCCAGTGTCAGGGTCTTTTCCAATGAATCCACTGTTCACATCAGGTAGCTGAAGTGTTATTATCTTTAACCAGTCTTTTACCACTTGTAAAACTTGTATTTATAGATTTTGTGACACTTTATTACCATCAAAAATGTCTTATTTTTCTTCTCTGGCCTCTCTTGATGTATAATTACATTATTTGGCAATGGGATGGCAGGATAATTCTGTCTTCTTCTAATAATCCTGCATGAGGATTCACCATAAAGAGTGGTTATACCCAAGTGTTCTATCAAGATTCTCCCAGCTGGAATAAGCTTATGGTTGGCCAGTTTACAAGAGTCGTCTGACTTGTTAGTCTTTTTAACAGTATCAGATATAGATTCTGCCTGAGCTGTGCTTGAGCTTGCTATTTTACATAGAGTAACTGCTGATCTGTAGGCCTGAGGTTAGGGAAACTTCATGGGAAAAGACACGGATGCTGGCAAAGATTGAAGGCAGGAGGAAAAGGGGATGACAGAGGATGAGATGGTTGGATGGCATCACCGACTCAATGGACATGAGTTCGAGCAAGCTCCAGGATTTAGTGATGGATAGGGAAGTCTGGCGTGTTGCAGTCCATAGGGTCGCAGAGAGCTGAACATGACTGAGCAACTGAATTGAATTGAATGCACATACTTTATTAAGTTTATTCTGGCAGAATGTCCCAAATGGACATGAATTTTGCAAGTTTTCACTCCTTAACTCTTTTACTCATGGAGCATATACTTACTAATGACATTTATGTATCAAAC
This sequence comes from Odocoileus virginianus, assembly GCF_023699985.2. Classification (NCBI taxonomy): domain Eukaryota; kingdom Metazoa; phylum Chordata; class Mammalia; order Artiodactyla; family Cervidae; genus Odocoileus; species Odocoileus virginianus. Next base: position 17,908,507 of record NC_069687.1, on the reverse strand, counting down.
ATATGATACACACATGATATATGTATATGTGTGTGTGTGTATATATGTGTGTATATATATATATATATATATATATATAAAATGCTCTTAGCCATATGGATCAGGAGGAAAGCAAGATTGGTTTAATCCTTAATCTCCTAGAGCAGTTGAATGAATCAGACATTGATATGTCAACAGGTGATAACATTCAGCTGCCCTGAATATCAATACAATAAGCAAAAATCACATTTTAATTTTAATTGCTAGTATTATTTTAATTGTGTACAGCAGAATCCATTTCGCTAGTTTAAGCAAAAAATTACAATCTTAAAAGCCCCTAAAGTTGCTGGGAAAAGGGAAGTTCAAAAAGAAGTTTCCTGCTCCAGAGAGCATCCTCAAACCAATGATTGTTTAACACAGTGATTAGGTTTAATCTTCCATATGTTTTTACAAATTTTCTCATGTTTTCACTCAGCTTTTCACATGACTCCTCCTTTTTAAACTCTCCTTTTATTTATTCTTTTGTAATAGTACAGTGCTACCTTGGGAGCTCTAAATTGGTCTTTCTAAAGTTCAAAATCTTTAAAATCCTATTCTCAGTCATATTCCCTTTCCTCCACATTTCACCCTTTCATGTTTTATCTCATACAGACTTTCCAAACAATTTTTAGATGATAAACCATGAATATAAATTTATTCCCAGTCTTTCAATATTTATAAATAGTGATTAGATGTATCTGATTTCATGTTCCATCTGAAGTTATCAGCTCTGTACCTCAAATAAGATGTTTACCCTTTGAACTTAGAATCATGTTCCAACCTTCTTTTCCATTCCTATACCGTCTATGCTTCATCCTCTCAGGCCATCTAATTCATCATTAAATTTTAATGATGCTTTCCATTACAGTGTCTTATATTTGCTACTTTTTTCTAGATCTACAGGGTGTGTCTTGAAGGGGAAAACTTGGGGACAAAATTTCATAGATAATAATATTTGGACTAGTTTTTGAAATACAAATATGAATTCAGTATATTGCTTGGGTAAGCTATAATGAACTAACATACAGACCTAGACATATAATGTCTCAAACACTATGGAAGTAGTTTTCTTAATCTCACCATACTGGTATTATCCAAGTCAGTAGATGATACTTCTCCCTGGGTAATTCAGAGACCCGTGTCCATGCCTCAGGTCTATACTGTCTGAATCCAAGTGATAGCGAGGACGAACCATTTTCTTAAAAAGTCTTGACTTAGAAATGGTCTATATTGGCTAAACTCTCATTTCCTTGACTAGATTCAGACATGTCTAAATATAATTGCAAGAAAATCTGGAAAATACACTCTTAAAAAATTGTACAGCTGTGAAGATCAGCTTAACAGCCTATTCTACCATGGAAATGGGGAGAGATTTCCAAGGCAGGGAAACGTGTGTAAATGGAAGCAGAAAACATTGTGCGGGGGGTGGGGTGGGGAGGGGAGCATGGTTAGTGTTGGTACCGAATTACTGGGTGTTTGCTGATTGAGAAAGTTTCAAAAACCGAGACGGTCCCATAGACGAAGATGTTATACTGTGCTGAGAGAAGATGGACTAGTGAACCAGAACCTTAACTATAATGCTGAGGGTTGTGAAATTCGTCTCTAAATGTTAGAAGCACATTAAAGATATTTAAGTGAAGCAAAAGCATCACTATTTTGTGCTATAGACAAAAATTTCTGATATCGATAGAATGACCTGCTTTAAGAATAAGATGCTTGTTCAAGACACAATTATACTCCTACTAGCCTGGGAACTTCTTGAAGACTTTTTTTTCTTTTTTTTTTTTTCATTCCATCTTGGTTTTAACATGGGGTTTAGGATAGTAACAGTGATAGGCTCAATTTTGTCCCCCTTTAAAAAAATTATGTTGAAGCCTTAATACCCAATGTATTCAATGCAGAGTTTTTAGGCTGGGCTTTCATTCAATATATTTGGATTTCCCTTGTGGTTCTGATGGTAAAGCTGCTCTGAATGCAGTACAGAAGACCTGGGTTTAATCCCTGGGTTAGGAAGATCTCCTGGAGAAGGGAATGGCTAAATATCCATGCCAATATTCTTGTCTAGATAAGTCCATGGAGAGAGGAACCTGGTGGGCTACAGTCTGAGTTGCAAACAGTTGGACATGGCTGAGCAACTAACACTAACTTTTCATCCAATATGGCTGGTGTACTCATAAGAAGAGGATATAAGGACACAGACAATGCAGAGGAAACAGCAGGTAAAGACATAGGGAAAAGGGAGCAATCAGCAAATCAAGGAGAGAGGTCTCAGAAGGAAACCTGAAAGCACCTTGACCTCTGGTTTAGGCTCCAGAACTGTGAGAAAATACATTTCTGTTAAGCCATCCAGTCTGTAATATTTGTGATAACAGCCCTAGCAAACTAATACTGTGACATTCACTTATTAGGTGTTGCTTCCCAGGTGGAGCTAGTGGTAAAGAACCCACCTGCCAGTGTAGGAGATGTAAGAGACACAGGTTCTATCCCCGGTTTAGGAAGATCTCCAGGAGGAGGCTACCCACTCCAGTATTCTTGTCTGGAGAATCCCATGGACAGAGGAGCCTGGTGGGCTATAGTCCATAGGGTGGCAGAGTTGAACACTACTAAAACGACTTAGCAAATATTAATTATATTTAGCCTAAATTCATTCTGTACTAACCAGCTTTTCTTGTGTTCCCACCCAAAGTTCATTATCAACTACCCTAACTTTCATGTCTTATGATGAAATTATCTCTGCAGCTCAATGCCAAATTAGTATTGAGCTCTGAATGACATCAACACTGAGAAACAATTAGTAGTTTAGCAAAATTAAGTGTTAGGCATTATACCTTAGCTAATTACCTGTATAGCCATCCATGATTCTTTTTCAGTAAGCACCCAAACACTCAGGCATGCGAAATGAAATCAGAATGTATTCCAAAAAACTGTGGTGTTATGAATTCTTGAGCTATTGCACCTAATTTGTAGTTGTGTGTCAGCTCTTTGTGGCCCCATGCACTGTAGCCTACCAGGCTCCTTTCTACATGAATTTTCCAGGCAAGAATGCTAGAGTGGATTGCCAGTTCCTACTCCAGGGGATCTTATAGTTCAGTCAGTTCAGTCACATCTGACTCTTTGTGACCCCATGAACCACAGCACACCAGGCCTCCCTGTCCATCACCAACTCCAGGAGTCCACCCAAACTCATGTCCATTGAGTTGATGATACCATCCAACCATCTCATCATCAATCTCTTCTTCTTCAACCCTCAGTCTTTCCCAGCATCAGGGTCTTTTCCAATGAGTCAACTCTTTGCATCAGGTGGCCAAAGTATTGGAGTTTCAGCTTCAATGTCAGTCCTTCCAATGAACACCCAAGACTGATCTCTTTTAGGATGGACTTGTTGGATTTCCTTGCAGTCCAAGGGATTCTCAAGAGTCTTCTCCAACACCACAGTTCAAAAACATCAGTTCTTCAGCACTCAGCTTTCTCTATAATCCAACTCTCACATCCATACATGACCACTGGAAAAACCATAGGCTTGACTAGACGGACCTTTTTTGACAAAGAATGTCTCTGCTTTTTAATATGCTGTCTAGGTTGGCCATAACTTTCTTCTTTTAATTTCATGGCTGCAGTCACCATCTGCCGTGATTTTGGAATCCAGAAAAATAAAGTCAGCCCCTGTTTCCACTCTTTCCTCATCTATTTGCCATGAAGTGATGGGACCAGATGCCATGATCTTAGTTTTCTGAATGTTGAGCTTTACGCCAACTTTTTCACTCTCCTCTTTCACTTTCATCAAGATGCTTTTTAGTTCATCTTCACTTTCTGCCATAAGGGTGGTGTCATCTGCATATCTGAGGTGCATATTGATATTTTTCCTGGCAATCTTGATTCCAGCTTGTGCTTCCTCCAGCCCAGAGTTTCTCATGATGTACTCTGCATAGCAGTTAAGTAAGCAGGGTGACAATATACAGCCTTGATGTACTCTTTTTCCTATTTGGAACCAGTTTGTTGTTCCATGTCCAGTTCTAAATGTTGCTTCCTGACCTGCATACAGGTTTCTCAAAGGCAGATCAGGTGGTCTGGTATTCCAAACTCTTTCAGAATTTTCCACAGTTTATTGTGATCCACCACTCCAGTATTCTTACCTGGAGAATCCTATGGACCGAGAAGCCTGGTGGGCTACAGTCCACAGGGTTGCAAAGAGTTGGACACAACTGAGCGACTTCACTTTACTTCATAGAGTCAAAGGCTTTGGCATAAGCAATAAAGCAGAAGTAGATGTTTTTCTGGAACTCTTGCTTTTTCAATGATCCAGTGGATGTTGGCAATTTGATCTCTGGTTCCTCTGCATTTTCTAAAACCGGCTTGAATATCTGGAAGTTCACAGTTTACGTATTGCTGAAGCATGGCTTGGAGAATTTTGAGCATTACTTTACTAGTGTGTGAGATGAGTGCAATTGTGCGGTAGTTTGAGCATTCTTTGGGATTGGAAAGAAAACTGACCTTTTCCAGTCCTGTGGCCACTGCTGAGTTTTCCAAATTTGCTGACATATTGCGTGTAGCACTTTCACAGCATCATATTTTAGGATTTGAAAGAGCTCAACTGGAATTCTATCACCTCCACTAGCTTTGTTCGTAGTGATGCTTCCTAAGGCCCGCTTGACTTCACATTCCAGAATGTCTGGCTCTAGGTGAGTGATCACACCATCATGATTATTTCGGTCATGAAGATCTTTTTTGTACAGTTCTTATGTGTATTCTTGCCACCTCTTCTTAATATCTTCTGCTTCTGTTAGGTCCATACCATTTCTGTCCTTTATTGAGCCCATCTTTGCATGAAATGTTCCCTTGGTATCTCTAATTTTTTGAAGAGATCTCTCGTCTATCCTGTCCTATTGTTTCCCTCTATTTCTTTGCATTGATGGCTGTGGAAGGCTTTCTTATTTCTCCTTGCTAGCCTTTGGAACTCTGCATTCAAGGAGGTGTATCTTTCCTTTTCGCTTCCCTTCTTTTCACAGCTATTTGTAAGGCCTCCTCAGACAGCCATTTTGCTTTTTTGCATTTCTTTTTCTTGGGGATGGTCTTGATCCCTGTCTCCTGTACAATGGCATGAACCTCCATCCATAGTTCTTCAGGCACCCTGTCTATCAGATCTTGTCCCTTAAATCTATTTTTCCCTTCCACTGTATAGTCATAAGGGATTTGATTTAGGTCATACCTGAACAGTCTAGTGGTTTCCCCCACTTTCTTCAGTTTAAGTTTGAATTTGGCAATAAGGAGTTCATGTTCTGAGCCATAGTCAGCTCCTGGTCTTGTTTTTGCTGACTGTATAGAGCTTCTCCATCTTTGGGTGCAAATAATATAATCAATATGACTTTGATGTTGACCATCTGGTGATGTCCATGTGTAGAGTCTTCTCTTATGTTGTTGGAAGTGGGTGTATACTATGACCAGTGCATTTTCTTGGCAGAACTCTATTAGCCTTTGCCCTGCTTCATTCTGTACTCCAAGGCCAAATTTGCCTGTTGCTCCAGGAAAATGATCAGACAGAATGATCTTCTAGTTAGCCTCTATCATTTAATGTCTATTAGTTTGAGACCAATTTATTTAGTGTTTAGAAGCATCTATTTTTCTTATGGGAGAAATTTCCTTACTTTGTAAGGTAGAAAATAGGATTAAATAATTGAAAGTTTCTAGCACAGTGTCTGGTACATGGAATACTATCATGTAGGTATCCTTTCCTCACTAAATTGTGCCAAATATTATTCAATAAGAATTATTAGAAAGTAAATTTCACTCTAAAGGAGAAATGAGTAAATACCAAACATATAAAGAAACCCTAAAAACATGTTTCATTCATTACTATGAACATATCATGAGAAATAGATACATATATGTATCACATTTGAAAAAACAGTATTAAAGCATTTAGTGTTTCTCCATATATTATTTATAAATATAGGGCCTTACTATACTTCTTTTTGATGAAAGCACTGAATTGTTTTAAAATAGAAAATATAAAAAATTTTATTAAATAGTTAGAAACCAAGAGACAAAAAAAAATTACTCAGTGTAACTGCCTTAGTAGAGTTTAGTCCCTGGAGGGTCTCCATTTGTATTTTGGGTGTTGATTCTATTTGTCAATTTTATATTTACTTCTAGCTCCCCATCTATTTGGCTTTGGTTAATATACCCTGAATGATCAAAACAAAACAGAAAAAATAAAGATTTTTCATTTCAGCTATATTAAGAATTAAATAGTGTGTTGCTTTCTTTATAGGTGTTTAATTTGGATTACATAGGGTGATAGACTGATATGTTTACTCCTGAGAATCTCAAAGTGTATCAGTTCAGTTCAGTTCAGTTTCTCAGTCATGTCCAACTCTTCATGACCCCATGGACTGCAGCACGCCAGGCCTCCCTGTCCATCACCAACTCCCTGAGTTTATTCAGACTCATGTCCATTGAGTCAGTGATGCCATCCAACCATCTCATCCTCTCTCATTACCTTATCGTACTGCCTTCAGTCTTTCCCAGCATCAGGGTCTTCTCAAATGAGTCAGCTCTTCTCATGAGGTAGCCAAAGTATTGGAGTTTCAGCTTCAACATCAGTCCTTCCAATGAACACTCAGGCCTGATTTCCTTTAGGATGGACTGGTTGGATCTCCTTGCAGTCCTAGGGACTCTCAAAACTTTTCTCCAACATGACAGTTCAAAAGCATCCATTCTTCGGTGCTCAGCTTCCTTTATAGTCCAACTCTCATATCCATACATGACTACTGGAAAAACCATCACCTTGACTTGATGGACCTTTGTTGGAAAAGTAATGTCTTTATCAGTGGTAATCAACTGCACAAGGTCATAGAATAGGTAAAGGGTGACACTTGTCAAGAGAGGTTGGTAGTATGTCCTCAGCCTCATGGTGTTAATGTGATGCACTTTTGTTTAGAAACCATTGTTGGGAGATGGCAGCTGTGGTTAGAATCTAGAATCAAAGACCCCAGAGTTGTATGACCATGGTTCATCTACTTAAGCCCCTTGAATGTCATTTTGTGTGCTCAGTTGCTCTGTCACTCAGTTGTGTTCAACTCTTTGTGACTCTCTGGACTGTAGTCATCAGGCTCCTCTGTCCAGGAGATTTTTCAGGCAAGAGTACTGGAGTAGGTTTCCGTTTCCTCCTCCAGGGGATCTTTCCAACCCAGGAATCAAACTCATGTCTCCTGCATTGCAGGCAGACTTCTTTCCCTGCTGAGCCGTTGAGGAGGCCCATCAGTTAGTTGACCCATCTATTAATGGCGCTGCTGCACACCTCATGCTATAAAACCTGTGTGAGTCAGTTTCTGTAGTGTGTTTAATGATACAGCTGCCAAAGAAGTGCCTAATAAACTGAGTGTAACATACAAGGGGTTACATACAAGGGGTATGTAACATACAAGGGGTTGAATTCTGCTTTTTTTTCCCATAGTACAAAAGTAATATTAGTTGAGTTTTCAGCAAAACTGTAAGCTTTCAAAACATTGATCTTTTGATTTTCCAGCTGACATATTGCATACATTTTGTGTAGCCTTTATTTACTAAAACAAGCAAACAGACTTTAAAAAAAAATCTTGTGGCTTTCTGTCTCCCTAGTTATTTTTTCCCCTACACATAGGAATACTAAATACTTCAAGTAATTGACTTCAGTAAAATCATGTGAGAAATAAATGACAGAAATATTGAGTTTTTTATAAGAAACAATAATATAAAATATTAGTAAATTAAGGGTTCCTTTGAAATGAGCTCTATTACTAAATGACTTCATTGAATCAATAGATACTTGTATGGGCACAGCATTTCACATATTAGCTTTCATTTAAAATTAGAGCAAAACATTTGTTATATAATGACACTCATCTAGGGTTACCTAACGATACCATTTCCTTTTTTTTTGTTTGGATAAAGATCACAGTTAAGGCAACAATACCCCATTATGTTAAAGTTGATGCAAAATGCAGTCTCAAGAAGCTCAGTCTTTCTGCAGCAGAAAACACTGGTAGAAAAACATAAAAACTGCATGTCCTTTTGTCTCCACCTTGTAGTTATGAAATTCAAAAGACATTTTCAAATCAGTGAAGGAAAAGGGCAGATATAACAGCACACCAAATGTCATTCAGCTTAGACCTAGCTGATGACAATTATTAGTTCATCATTTATATTAGATTTCCCAGGTGGTGCTAGTGATAAAGAATCCACCTGCTTAATCCAGGAGATGCAAGAGGCACAAGTTCATTTCCTGGATCAGAAAGATCCCTTGGGGTAGGAAATGGAAACCTGCTCTGGTGTTCTTGCCTAGGAAATCACATGGACAGAAGACCATGGCAGGGTAAAGTCCATGGGGTCCCAAATAATTTGACATGGCTGAGCATGCACACACATTTATATTAGACATCTCTGTTGTGGAATTAAAGATGCCAAATGAGAGATTCAGGAAATGAGTGCTTGTCTTACAATCTGTGAAAACAGGAATACACAGTGGGTTCATTCCTTTTAAATGAGGGGGTGCTGGTATTTCCTCCTTTTCTGCTCCACTTTTTTTCTTAATAGTAATTTAAAGAGTGTGGTAACATACTTGATGGATAAGGAAATGGCAACCCACTCTAGTATTCTTGCCTAGAGAATCCCATGGACAGAGGAGCCTGGCAGGCTACAGTCCATTTGACAAAAGAGTTGGACATGACTTCACGACTAAGCCAGTCAAGCAATGTGTTTGATCACCTTCTCCTTAAGTTGAGGCCCCTGGGTAGGAGAGATGCTGGAAAGCAAAAATATGTTTTTTCTACTTTGCAGAAAGGCAGGCTTCTATAGGAATTTTGAATGAAAACTGGAATGAGTCAGAGACGGCAAAGGAGAATATCACATCTCCCTGGAGGTGAACGATTGGGTAAGAAGACTTTCAGAGAAAGGAAGCAGAGCAATCAGCAAAGTCATGGAAGAGCATTTGTGTTATTTTACACTCCCTTCTAGAACATCAATATTTTAAAAGCTTCTCCCTTGAGAAATGAGAGAAGATTCTATTTCCACTAAGTAAAAACTTGTGTAGCTCACTTTGTGGGATTGCTTGTTACCATCTAGATGGTGGGAAAATTACTAATGCTTGCAATTTTCGAGGAAATTCTTATTACCTTCCTTTATTTTTTTCTGTGCCACATCTGAGGAAAAAATGCAAAACTAAGGCAGCTAAAGAAGTATTGAATAATATATTTTATCTGTGGTTCATTTTGCTTATGTGATATAGAAGATTGGGTAAAAAACAATTTCATGGTTTCTAATTAGAAAAGTGGCAACTTTCAGTGAATGAATTTGCACCTCTAAAGAAATATTAAATATTGCGCTATTGCACACAGACATTCTTATTCTTAAAAGAGTAGAATTTGTTGAAAATTGGAATAGATTTTTGTCATTTCCTTCTATACCTATTAATAAGCATTTCTTAAAAACTAACAAAAATTATTCATATACTTCCCAAATATAATGGAACAGTGATGAAAAGTGTGAAAGAAAAACAACAGGAGGGACCTAGCAAAGAGCTAATTTGCAAAGTTCTGGGTCTTGGAATTACTAATTAAAACCATATTAACTCATATTATGATTTGATAGTCTAATGACAAACAAGACATTTTGCTTTGGGCAAGCATGGAGGGAAGGGAGATAATTTCATAAGAATATTTAAATTTACAGGAAACGCTGTATGTTGGTTATTTTCTTAAAAATGGAGATAGCCAAAAACAAACACATAAGGATTTTACAATGTTATAAAATATTAGACGAAATAAGCCTATTTATCTTTTAAGAGAGTTTGTGTTATCTGGCCATTTGTGATGGAATGTGATCAAAGTTTCATGATTTTTATGTTAAATGGGTCTTTCTTGAGTAAGTTTAAAACAAAGAAAAATATAAAGAATACTAGAACATCTGTTTAATATTCATAAAGGAGTTTAAATTTTTATGAAAATTGTTCCTTAGTAATATATATGTCTGTTGCTATGTATCTATAGATATTCAAAGATGAACATTACATCATATAGAAGAAAAGTGAACAAATTTTTAAAGTTTTGATTCTAGTACATTTTTACCTAACTTACACATTTTGAGAAGATCAAAAGAAAATGGAAGAGAAAAATGCATGGAACTGAGAAATAGTTTTGCCAAGTGATATGCTATGATATTAAAGATAATTTCCATAATTTCTTGCAGAATTATTGTATGAAAATTAAAAGAAATGCAGAATCAAAAAGTCTCACTACTACAATATTGTAATAATTACCCTCCAACTAATAAAAATAAATGAAAAAGAAATAAAATAAAAATGAGCAGGAAAAAAAATAAAAATCTCAGGCTGGCTCCCTGTAACCAGGTGTCTTAGTGATCCTCTTTCCAAACTTTCCTCTGTATTTTCTGTCCACAAGAAGAAATTCATGTCAGGAAAAATGTTAACTGACAAATTCCTAGAATTGGTTGATCCGATCCCCATGATGACTGAACAAATGTACTAAAACTACCCTTTTTCGCCAAGATACATTGTTTTGTGCTACAATTAAAATGTGAAATTATTAGTTTTATTACCCAAAAAATGGCAGTACTCATTTGAGATCCTTTGTATTTTACTAGAGGTAAAATATGTTAGTTTTGTGTCCATAGACTACTTATCAACATAATTTAGATGTTATACAAGTAAATATAGGACTAGTTAACTGAAAAAAAAATGCACAGCCTGAGAGCTGTTTTTATTTGGAACTTACTGAAGGCTATTGCCCAGGAAAAAGCCTTTCACATAGCTCTGAGGAACTGTTCCATAGAGATGGGGGGTCAATATACATGTGATTTTCGTGAAAGGGGTACGGGCAATCAAGTCCACATCTCAGTAGAAGGTTGCTGCTAGTCATGAAGAACAGATGTCTTCATTAATGATTTTAGTGCTCTCTAGGTATGAGATGATGTAAGAAATTGGGTTCATCATATCTTCTAAAAATATCTATCTGGAGGCCAATTCTGCCAGTTTTTCCCAGAAAATGGATAGCCTCATTCCTGATCTCCACCCTGGGCTCCTTTCAGGTGGTGTTGAAAGTCATTGACTGGCTACAGGGTCAGTGACTTCATTCTTGTGGAATCACATGGCCAGCAATATTCTTTAGTTGGCAGGCTCTTCACTCTTCCTGGACAGAGATAACCTGTATTTTTTTTGTTCTGATTGAAACATTATTCTTACTCAAGATATCTTTCCCCATCATAATTCCCTGTTGAAATTCATGACTACGTCAAGCCTCATCATAATTTTATTTCTTTTCTGAATACTGTTCATGTGAAATTAGTCAGAATGAATCTTTAGTTCCTTAATAATCCCTTCGTGCATTATTTATGGGATCATTTAGGCAGTTACCACTGCCTAAAATTAAGTATAAATATTAATTTTTAGAATGCTTAATGTTATATTGTGAGCATCATATTTATAAATTGGCCCAAACAAGCCAGGATGGTAATATACATCAGAATATCAGTGCATAATTAATTATATAAGATTATTATGATGATGACTTTTCTTTATATGATTTACTTGAAGTTGTTTCTAGAAACTGACTACCATAAACTTATTTGAAACATCCTCTAAGCCTGGATGTGTGTGTGTGTGCGTGCCCCCAGTTGCTCAATTGTGTTCGACTCTTTGAGCCCTCATGGACTGTATCCTGTCAGGCTCCCCCATTCATAGGATTTTCCAGACAAGAATACTGGAATGGGTTGCCATTTCCTCATCCAGGGGATCTTTCCAACCCAGGGATCTGAACTACATCTCCAGCATTGGCATCTCCTGCAACAACAGGTGGATTCTTTACCACTAAGTCACCTGGGAAACCCCTTCTAAACATAGATGATGGCTCATATAATCTGGTGTCTTACCTCAATGCCACTTCTGTGGCTCCTTGGTTGGTTCTATAGATTAACTTTGATGATTTAATTTTATACTCAATTTTTGAACTCAATTTCTTTTCTATTATCAGTTGCATTCGCAGCAGCAACCCAGAAGGACTATGTTCAAATTTTGTCCCATCCTCAGCATGGGCTTACATAAGAAAATGACTCACTTTTTCTGACTTATGCATAAAATACAGTAGAAAGAATAAAATGGAAATGCTCCTAAGACTCTGTTGAAGACAGAAAGTATTACCAATCATTCATATTTGGAAATTTTCTTCAACTCTAGATTTACTATAATGTATGATATGTGAAATGAAAGCTGCTCAGGTATGTCCAACACTTTGTGACCCCATGGACAGTCCATGGAATTCTCCAGACAACAATACTGGAGTGAGTAGTCTTTCCCTTCTCAAGAGGATCCTCCCAACCCAGGGATGGAACCCATCTCTCCTGCATTGCAGGTGGATTCTTCGCCAGCTAAGCCTCCGAAGAAGCCCAGAATGCAGTTCAGTTCAGTCACTTAGATGTGTCCAACTCTTTGTGACCCCATGGAATGCAGCACACCAGACCTCCCTGTCCATCACCAGTTCCTAGCGTTTACTCAAACTCATGTCCATTGAGTCAGTGATGCCATTAAACCATCTCATCCTCTGTCGTCCCCTTATCCTCCCACCTTCAATCTTTGCCAGCAGCAGGGTCTTTTCAAATGAGTCAATTCTTCACATTAGGTGGTCAAAGTATTGGAGTTTCAGCTTCAACATCAGTCCTTCCAATGAACACCCAGGACTGATCTCCTTTAGGATGAACTGGTTGGATCTCCTTGCAGTCCAAGGGATTCTCAAGAATCTTCTCCAATACCACAGTTCAAAAGCATCAATTCTTCGGTGCTCAGCTTTCTTTATAGTGCAACTCTCACATCCATACATGACTGGAAAAACCATAACCTTGACTTGATCAACCTTTGTTCGCAAAGTAATGTCTCTGCTTTTTAAAGTGCTACCTAGGTTGGTGATAACTTTTCATCCAAGGAGCAGCGTCTTTTAATTTCATGACTACAGTCACAATCTGCAGTGATTTTGGATCCCCCAAAAATAAAATATGCCACTGTTTCCACTGTTTCCCCATCTATTTGACATGAAGTTATGGAACCAGATGCCATGACATTAGTTTTCTGAATGTTGAGCTTTAAGCCAACTTTTTCACTCTCCTGGTTCACTTTCATCAAGAGGCTCTTTAGTTCTTTTTCACTTTCTGCCACAAGGGTGGTGTAATCCACATATCTGAGGGCATTGATATTTCTCCCGACAACCTTGATTTCAGCTTGTGTGTTTCTCCAGCCTAGAATTTCTCATGATGTACTCTGCATATAAGTTAAATAAGCAGGGTGACAGTATACAGCCTTGAAGTACTCCTTTTCCTATTTGAAACCAGTCTGTAGTTCCATGTCCAATTCTAACTGTTGCTTCCTGAACTGCATACAGGTTTCTCAAGAGGAGGGTCAGGTGGTCTGTTATTCCCATCTCTTTCAGAAGTTTCCACAATTTGTTGTGATCCACATAGTCAAAGGCTTTGGCATAGTCAATAAAGCAGAAATAGATGTTTTTCTCAAATTCTCTTCCTTTTTTGAAGATCTAGTAGATGTTGGCAATTTGATCTCTGGTTCCTCTGCCTTTTCTACAACCAACTTGAACATCTGGAAGTTCAGGGTTCACGTACTGTTGAAGACTGGCTTGGAGAATTTTGAACATTAATTTACTAGCATATGAGATGAGTGCAATTGTGCAGTAGTTTGAGCACTCTTTGGCATTGCCTTTCTTTGGGATTGGAAAGAAAACTGACCTTTTCCAGTCCTGTGGCCACTGCTGAGTTTTCCAAATTTGCTGGCCTATTGAGTGCAGTGCTTTCACAGCATCATCTTTTAGGATTTGAAATAGCTCAACTGGAACTCCATCACCTTCATTAGCTTTGTTAATAGTGATGCTTCTTAAGGCCCACTTTACTTCCCATTCCAAGATATCTGGCTCTATGGGAGTGATCACACCATTGTGATTACCTGGGTCATGAGAATCTTTTTTGCACATTTCTTCTGTGAATTCTTGTCACCTCTTCTTAATATCTTCTCCTTCTGTTAGGTCCATACCATTTCTGTCCTTCATTGAGCCCATCTCTGCATGAAATGTTCCCTTGGTATCTCTAATTTTCTTGAAGAGATCTCTAGTCTTTCCCTCTATTTCTTTGCACTGATCACTGAGGAAGGTTTTCTTATCTCTCGTTGCTGTTCTTTAGAGCTGTGCATTCACATGGGTATATCTTTCCTTTTCTTCTTTGCTTACACTTCTCTTCTTTTCTCAGCTATTTGTAATGCCTCTTCAGACAGCCATTTTCCTTTTTTGCATTTCTTTTTCATCTTGATCGCTGTCTCCTGTACAATGTCATGAACCTCCATACATCAAGCAGTCTGTCTATCAGATCTAGTCCTTTAAATCTACTTCTCATTTCCACTATATAATTGTAAGGGATTGCAGTGGCTGTGTGATGATGGATGGGTGAGCAGCTGAGAGGAGAAACCCCACACCCAAGGTCAGAGAAATCCCAATAAGACCGTAGGCGCTGAGAGAGGGCACCAGAGGGCAGACAGACTGAAACCACAATCACAGAAAACTAACCAATCTAATCCCATAGACCACAGCCTTGTCTAATTCAATGAAACCATGAGCCATGCCATGCAGGGCCACCCAAGATGGACCGGGTCATCGTGGAGAGTTCTGACAAAATGTGTTCGCTGGAGATGAGAATGGCAAACCACTTCAGTATTCTTGCCTTGAGAACCCCATGAACAGTGTGAAAGACAAAAAGATAGGACACTGAAAGATGAACTCCCCAGGTCCGTAGGTGCCCAATATGCTACTGGAGATCAGTGGAGAAATAACTCCAGAAAGAATGAAGGGATGGAGCCAAAGCAAAAACAATACTGAGTTGTGGATATGACTGGTGATGGAAGCAGGTGCTGATGTTGTAAAGAATAATATTGCATAGGAACCTGGAATACTAAGTCCATGAATTAAGGCAAATGGAAGTGGTCAAACAGGAGTTGGCAAGAAAGAACATTGACATTTTTGGAATCAGCAAACTAAAAGGGGGTGGAATGGGTGAATTTAACTCAGATGACCATTATATCTACTACAGTGGTCAAGAATCCATTAGAAGAAATGTAGTAGCCATCACAGTCAACAAAAAGAGTCCAAAATGCAGTACTTGGATGCAGTCTCAAAAATGACAGAATGATCTCTGTTCTTTTCCACGGCAAGCCATTCAATATCATGGAATCCACGTCTATTCCCCGACCAGTAATGCTGAATCAACTGAAGTTGAACAGTTCTATGAAGACCTACAAGACCTTTTAGAACTAACACCCCCAAAATATGTCCTTTTCATCAGAGGGGACTGGAATGCAAAAGTAGGAAGTGAATAAACATCTGGAGTAACAGTCAAATTGGCCTTGGAGTAAAGAATGAAGCAGAGCAAAGTCTAATTGAGTTTTGCCAAGAGAACACACTGGTCATAGCATACACGCTCTTCCAACAACACAAGAGAAGACTCTACACATGGACATCACAAATGGTCAATACCAAAATCAGATTGGTTATATTCCTTGCAGCCAAAGATGTAGAAGCTTTATACAGTCAGCTAAAACAAGACTGGGAACTGACTGTGGCTCAAGTCATGAACTCCTTATTCCCAAATTCAGACTTAAACTGAATAAAGTAGGGAAAACCACTTGACTGTTTAGGTATGACCTAAATCAAGTCCAGAATATGCTTTCATAAAACAATACATTCCTCTCCATTTCCTAAATATCTCTTAAAATAAAATATGTTTTGCAAGATGATATGCTAATTTTATTCTGTTTGCCCTGGCTGTCTACAGAGATTATGTTTCTTGTAAAATGAGGAAACTGGATGCTATCTAGGATACATTTTTCTCTATTGTGTAGTTATTTTAAATCCTGATGTAATTCTGCTGAATTCAGTATAAATATAACAAATTCATTGTCATTTCTAGTGAGTATTTGAAAACATTTGTACTGACATTTAACTTCTTTTCCTGGTTAAATATAAGCTTGGATATTACATGAAAATAATTAGAAACCTACCAAGTGTTTTCATTGCTGTAGTTTTGGTATAGTTTAATCCACAGTTAATAACTAAATAGTGTTTTCTGAGCTGTAATATAAGAATTTTAAACACTGTCTCATTTAATTACTTTACCACTTATAGAATTTATGATAATAATCTCTGTTGTCTGAATAAGAAAGAAGAGGCTTAAAAGAATGAAATAACCCAATGAGAACATAGAGATAGGTGACTTTTCATAAGAACCCATATTATTAGAAGCTCTGAAAAGATGTTCTCATCTTATCATTCTGCAGAATTGGGAAATCCATAACATTAAAAGATATATTGATATTTTAGTTTTTGCTTGAAGATGTTACAATAAGGATTCTATACATTGCTCTTAAACAGAAATAATGAGGATGCTATCAGAAGTTGCTCAATAGCTAAGTTGTGTCTAACTCTTTGCAATCCTATGAATTGTAGCACACTGGGCTTCCCTGTCCTCCACTGTCTCCCAGAGTTTGGTCAAATTCATGTCCACTGAATCAGTGATGCTGTCCAACCATCTCATTCTCTGCCAGTCTCTACTCCTTTTGCCTTCAATCTTTCCTAGGATCAGGGTTTTTTCCTAAAGTCAGCTCTTCGCATCAAGTGGCCAAAGTATTGGAGCTTCAGCTTTAACATCAGTCCTTCCAATGAATATTTAGGATTTATTTCCTTTTGGATTGACTGATTTCATCTTCTTTCAGTCCAAGGGATTCTCAAGAGTCTTCTCTAGCACCACAGTTTGAAAGCGTCAATGCTTCAGTGCTTCAAACTTCTTTTTGGTCAAGCTATCACATCCCTACGTGACTATTGGGAAAACCATAGCTTATCTGTATGGACATTAGTTGGTCAAGTGATGTCTGTGCTTTTTAGTATGCTGTCTAGGTTTGGCATAGCTTTACTTCCAAGAGCAGTGAAGTGAAGTTGCTCAGTCATGTCTGACTCTTTGCGACCCCATGGACTGTAGCCTACCAGGCTCCTCCAACCATGGGATTCTCTAGGCAAGAATACTGGAGTGGGTTGCCATTTCCTTCTCCAAAGAGCAAGCACCTTTTAATTTCATGACTGCAACCACAGTCTGCAGTGATTTTGAAGCCCAAGAAAATAAAATCTGTCACTGCTTCCACTGTTTTCCCATCTGTTTGCTACAAAGTGATGGGAGCATATGCCATGATTTAGTTCTTTGAATGCTGAGTTTTAAGCAAGCTTTTCACTTTCCTCTTTCACCCTCATCAAGAGGCTCTTTAGCTCCTTATCACTTTCTGCCATGGGTGTTATCATCTGCATATCTGAGTTTGTTGATATTTTTCCTGGCAATCTTGATTCCAGCTTGTGATTCATCCAGCCCAGCATTTTGATTGGAAGTTACTCTGATTGGAAGTTAGAGAGCTGTGCAGACAGTAGTTGGTAGATTTCCAGAAATTAATCCTTTGGAGTGACCTACAGTTGGAATGATTTCAGTTTTATGTTTAAGTTACTGTGAATCTTATTCATAAGTGTGAGTGTGTGTACATGGATCACAATTATTACATTGTGATGCAGTTGATTAAAAAGTTGAAAATACAAGTAACCTCTTGTTTTTCTTTAAAGCTATTTTATTTTGTTAGTGAAAATACGATTAACACATACTTATAAATGAATGGAAGAATAAAATAAAGATGGAATGGAAAGCTATAAAAAGAAAGTGAAAAGGATAAAATGTTTAATGATTTTTCATATTTTCTCTTTGTTCTTCACTAGACGCATAAAACACCTTGTCCGATAATGGTAACATGGCTCATAATTATAAAGCTCTTACTACTGCCAGTGCAGTTCTTACTTATTACTGTGAATTATCTAATTCCCACAAACATTATGATTCTGGTCTATTAGCTTTGTGTTATTAAATATAGGAGAAGAGAAACACAAAGAGGACATGGAAACTTGGCCAAGGTCACATAGAGAGCAAAAACCATGGCCTGAGTCCAGAGCAAACAAAGCACATCACCGCCATGATGTATTGTCTAATATTTGATTAAAATTATTGGGTAGCACATGGCATGTTTTTCAAAAGTGAATACAAAAAAAAAAGAATTATAATTATGTTTGTATCCAATACAGGTTTTCATTTATTTGGTGTAAAGTCTATCCACAACAAAATGTGTTATTTGGAGTAGGATGCTTGTAAATAATAGCCTAAAACCATCTGTTTCATCAAACTATTTAAAAACAAATATAAAAATACACCAGTCATTTCTTTACAGTATAAAATACCATAATTCAAAATATTTGTAAATACAGCTATATTTCAAGCTAAATATAAAGGACTGCATCTTTTTTTTCTTTTTATCAATGTACTATTATAATATATTGTGTACTAGCATCTAAGACTATGAATTAAATTGAAATAGCAAAAATAAGTTTTATACTCCATCTTCAGATTGCTGTTCACCAAAAGGACCTATTTTAAAATTCTTTTAACTATTTATTCTATATATTGATTTATTAGATCTGTCTATTGACTTATAAATTTTCCTTATCAACAGCTTACATAAAATAGAGATATTCACCATCTTAACATATATATCTCTGGCTCCTGTATACTCCTGTATACGTTTTTTGTTAAATCAGTATTCAAGATTTTAGCTTAGATGATTGTAGAAGTTTTTGTTGCTGTTAAAATTGTAGTATACTCTATCATTTTTGTTTATAGATTTTCTAATTTCATTTTTTTCCCCTGAGAGTTAATATTTGACTTATATTTTTGTCTTAATCTTTTTTTTTTTCTTTTTTTAATCCTAAGGCTAAGCCTGCCTTATTCTCTAGGTACTAAGGGACATGTCAATTGAATTTTGTAGGCGGTGGAATTCATCAGATGGACTGGATTGTCCAGTTCACAAGTCTGTCTTTCACACAACACCCTTTCCCATGCTTTCATTTCCTCTTCCATTCAAGGCCAAACGGACAGATGAAGCTGCCCAGTATATGTTCTAGTTCCTCTGTTCTTATTTGTTGAGAATTTCCTCTGCTTCTTCTTATGTCTGGAACTCATGTTTTCCTCCATTTTGATATACTTCCTCATTTTGAGGAAGCAGAATTTATAATATTTCTCTTAGAAAAAGAACAAGAGATTATTTGAAAACACTTTCTAGCTCTGAAATGTCTGCTCTTTCGAATTTACATGATAGTGGCTGGTGGAAAAGCATATGACTTCCTAGTCCAGATTTTCTGGATGAGAACTAATGTCTTTTATCTCAGCATTGACTCTCAGAATATTATTTTTTAATGAATGAAGTTCTCATTAGTAGGTCCTCTCTTCATCCCTCCTGGGTTGATCTTTAAAAATTTTTGCCTATTATGATACAATGGAAACAGTGGTGGACTTTTTTTCTTGGGCTCCAAAATCATTCCTGATGGTGACTGCAACCATGCAATTAAAAGACACTTGCTCCTTGGAAGAAAGCTATGACTAACCTAGACAGCATGTTAAAAAGTAGAGACATTACTTTGCCGACAAAGGTCCAGTCAAAGCTATTGTTTTTGCAGTAGTCATGTACAGATGTGAGAGTTGGACCATAAAGAAAGCTGAGTGCTGAAGAATTAATGCTTTTGAACTTTGGTGTTGGAAAAGACTGTCCAGATTCTCCTTGAGAATCACTGCAAGGAGATCCAACTGGTCAATCCTTAAGGAAATCAGTCCTGAATATTTATTGGAAGCTGCAGTCCACGGGGTTGCAAGAGTCAGATTTGACTGAGCAACTGAACTGAACTGAACTGATGCTAAAGCTGAAAGTTCAATACTTTGAACACCTAATATGAAGAATTGACTCATTGAAAAAGACCCTGATACTGGGAAAGATTGAAGGCAGGAGAAGGGGATGACAGAGGATGAGATGGTTGGATGGCACCACTGACTCGATGAACAAGAGTTTGAGCAAGCTCTGGCTTTTGGTGGTGGACAGGAAAGCCTGGCATGCTGCAGTCCATGGCATCACAAAGAGTCAGACAGGACTGAGCAACTAAACTAAACTGAACCGATTATAATACTCAATTGTTTTTATAATTTCTAAAGATCTTAATGTCAGCTTCCAAAATATTTGCTGATTTTTATATTTCTATTATTATTTTAAAATTTTAAACAACTTTTGGTTCTGCATTTTCCATACCTTACAAATTTTATTTTATGGATATGATAGCTTTGCATATATCTTTGAGTGTAGTATTTATAATTTTTTGATTCTTCTATTCTCAGTATTGTTGCAGTTGTTTCTGCATTGTAATATGTGTTTACTTTGGTTATTGCTTTTCGTGATGAAAATTTTACAAAAATATCTGGTGATGAGTATTTTGATTTCATAAAGACATCATAAAATTCTTAGTACAAACTCTATGTTGTATATATGTGTGTGTACAAGGATGTATACGGATATTATTAGGAGTAAGGAAGTGGCTCAGTTGGTGAAGAATCCACTTGCAGTGAAGGAGACCTGGGTTTGATCCCTGGGTTGGGAAGTTCCCCTGGAGAAGGGAAAGGCTACCCATGGACTATATAGGTCTGTAAATATATTTAGGGCTTCTCTGATAGCTCAGTTGGTAAAGAATCTGCCTGCAGTGCAGGAGACCCTGGTTTGATTCATGGGTTGGGAAGATCTGCTGAAGAAGGGATAGGCTATCCCCTCCAGTATTCTTGGGCTTTCCTTGTGGCTCAACTGGTAAAGAATCTGCCTGCAATGTGGGAGACCTGGGTTTAATCCCTGGCTTGGGAAGAACCCCTGAAGAAGGAAAAGGCTACCCACTCCAATATTCTGGCCTGGAGAATTCCATGGATTGTTTAGTCTGTTGGGTCACAAAGAGTTGGAAACAACTGAGGAAGTTTCACTTTCAAGTATGGATATTAAATTGATGATATGCCTTGCAGGGTAACCAGGTGGCAAGTTGGGCTTTTTGTTGGAAACCTTCAATTTTCACTATCTGTGGCCTCTTCACAGGTTTTTAGTTTTTATTTTAAAGGGTCTTTCAATGGCCAGAAGTCTGCTTATAGGCTTTCAGAGCCAAACTGGGGAAAAGGGCTAGGGTTCTATTTATTATTCATTATATAGATGTCCATTCAGTCTCTGTTTTCCTTTAGAATATCACTGCTCCCTTTATCTGTGCTTGGCGTTTCCAAGTTCAACATTTTGTTCATTCAATTCTCCTTCTTCCAGATATCTTTGACCTCTTTCACAGGAGAAGGGAAGGGTAGCAGTGCTCATGAGGATTTGAGGTCTAATTGTTTCATAATGTTGACTTGCAAACCAAACACGTTGTTTTAGGCTTATATACCTTCCCACCAGCCTCCTGACTTCTGCTGCAGAGGGTGCCTGATTTTTCAGCTTCCTAAAGGTTCTGGGTAAATATTGATGGCTTCTCTCAACATCTGCCTCTATGGAAACTTAAGGTTAATTTTCCTCCATTTGGTTACACTTGTTTTTATTTCACCATCTGTCTCAGATCTTACATGTTATTGACTGTGGGCACTCAAGAATTATATGTTGTAATTGGAGTTATGAATCTCTCCTATTTTCATTAAAATAGAGTATAGATTTCTCATCTTTTACTTATTTTAGAGTGAGTATGGACTTCCCTGGTGGCTCAAATGAAAAAGAATCTGCCCACAATGTGGGAGACCTGGGTTTGATACCTGGGTCAGGAAGATCTCCTAGAGAGGGGAATGGCTACCCACTTCAGTGTTCTTGCCTGAAAAATCCCATAGACAGAGGAACCCCGTGAGCTATAGTCCATGGGGTCACAGGGTCAGACATGACTGAGAAACTAACACACACATGCACAGGGTGAGTATAAAGAAAAGGGGACAGTGTTTTTTCTCACGTCAGCTGAGCACTGGCTTCAGCTAAAGTTTCACATTATTTGGTTGCAAAGATAAACTTTAGGTGTAATTTAAAAATTATTTTTATAGAAAAACACAATTATCTTACATTATTAATTTGTACACATTTGCCCATATGTCACTTAAATATGTATAAAATTATAGCTGGCTGTAAGGATGACTATTATCAAAGAATCTATGAAAAGAACTTTCAAAGCATATTTTAAACATTTTTTATATTAGTTAATAGACTTTAATTAATTTTTAATGGTTTTTGATTTACAGAAATAGTGAACAGATAGTATAGAATTCTTGTACTTATTCCATCCTCTACCACCACACACACAGAGTTTCCTCTATTAACATTTTTCATTAGTATGGTGGATTTGTTAACTAACACAACTAAAGAACAAATATATTATTAGCTGAATCAGTAGTTTAGATTAAGTTCACTCTTTGTGTTATACAATTCAATTGGGTTTTAACAGATACATATCATTATAAGTCTACCATTATTGTATCATACATAATAGTTTCACCATCATAAAATCTCACCTGTTCCTCTCAAAGCTTTGGCAAACACTGCTCTTTTTATTGTCTGTATAGTTTTGCCATTTTTCAGAACAGCAAATAGTTGAATGATATAGTATGTAGCCTGTTCAGATGGATTTCCTTTACAAAGCAATATGCATTAAATGTTCCTTCAGATCTTTTTATAGCTTGATAACATATTTCTTTTTTTTGTGAATTTTTTTTTCCATTTATTTTTATTAGTTGGACGCTAATTATTTTACAATATTGTAGTGGTAATTGCCATACATTGACATGAATCAGCCATGGATTTACATGTATTCCCCATGCCAATTCCCCCTCCCACCTCCCTCTCCACCCGATCCCTCTGGGTCTTCCCAGTGCACCATCCCCAAGAACTTGTCTCATGCATCCAACCTGGGCTGGTGATCTATTTCACCCTTGATAATATACATGTTTCGATCCTGTTCTCTTGAAATATCCCACCCTCGCCTTCTCCCACAGAGTCCAATAGTCTGTTCAATATATCTGTGTCTCTTTTTCTGTTTTGCATATAGGGTTATCGTTACCATCTTTCTAAATTCCATATATCTGTGTTAGTATACTGTAATGGTCTTTATCTTTCTGGCTTACTTCACTCTGTATAATGGGCTCCAGTTTCATCCATCTCATTAGAATTGATTCAAATGAATTCTTTTGAATGGCTGAGTAATATTCCATGGTGTATATGTACCACAGCTTCCTTATCCATTCGTCTGCTGATGGGCATCTAGGTTGCTTCGATGTCCTGGCTATTATAAACAGTGCTGCGATGAACATTGGGGTGCACATTTCTCTTTCAGATCTGGTTTCCTCAGTGTTTATGCCCAGCAGTGGGATTGCTGGGTCATATGGCAGTTCTATTTCCAATTTTTTAAGGAATCTCCACACTGTTCTCCATAGCGGCTGTACTAGTTTGCATTCCCACCAACAGTGTAAGAGGGTTCGCTTTTCTCCACACCCTCTCCAACATTTATTGCTTGTAGACTTTTGGATAGCAGTCATCCTGACTGGCATGTAATGGTACCTCATTGTGGTTTTGATTTGCATTTCTCTGATAATGAGTGATGTTGAGCATCTTTTCATGTGTTTGTTAGCCATCTGTATGCCTTCTTTGGAGAAATGTCTGTTTAGATCTTTGGCTGATTTTTTGATTGGTCATTTATTTTTCTGGAATTGAGCTTCAGGAGTTGTTATATATTTTTGAGATTAATCCTTTGTTGCTTCACTTGCTATTATTTTTTCCCAATCTGAAGGCTGTCTTTTCACCTTGCTTGTAGTTGCCTTTGTTGTGCAAAAGCTTATAAGTTTCATTAGGTCCCATTTGTTTATTTTTTATTTTATTTCCAATATTCTGGGAGGTGGGTCATAGAGAATCCTGCTGTGATTTATGTCAGAGAGTGTCTTGCCTATGTTCTCCTCTAGGAGTTTTATAGCTTCTGGTCTTACATTTAGATATTTAATCCATTTTGAATTTATTTTTCTGTATGGTGTTAGAAAGTGTTCTAGTTTCATTCTTTTACAAGTGGTTGACCAGTTTTCCCAGCACCACTTGTTAAAGAGGCTGTCTTTTTTCCATGGTATATTCTTGCCTCCTTTGTCAAAGATAAGGTGTCCATAAATCGTGGATTTATCTCTGGGCTTTCTATTCCATTCCACTGATCTATATTTCTGTCTTTGTGCCAGTACCATACTGTTTTGATGACTGTGGCTTTGTAGTAGAGTCTGAAGTCAGGCAAATTGATTCCTCCAGTTCCATTCTTCTTTCTCAATTACTTTGGCTATTCGAGGTTTTTTGTATTTCCATACAAATTGTGAAATT
The DNA here is from genome assembly GCF_023699985.2 of Odocoileus virginianus. Classification (NCBI taxonomy): domain Eukaryota; kingdom Metazoa; phylum Chordata; class Mammalia; order Artiodactyla; family Cervidae; genus Odocoileus; species Odocoileus virginianus. The sequence continues at coordinate 17,884,155 of NC_069687.1, read as the reverse complement.
ATTTGTTCTAGTTCTGTGAAAAATACCATTGGTAGCTTGATAGGGATTGCATTGAATCTATAGATTTCTTTGGGTAGTATAGTCATTTTGACAATATTGATTCTTCCAATCCATGAACATGGTATATATCTCCATCTGTTTGTGTCCTCTTTGATTTCTTTCATCAGTGTTTTATAGTTTTCTATGTATAGGTCTTTTGTTTCTTTAGGTAGATATACTCCTAAGTATTTTGTTCTTTTTGTTGCAATAGTGAATGGTATTGTTTCCATAATTTCTCTTTCTGTTTTCTCATTGTTATTGTATAGGAATGCAAGGGATTTCTGTGTGTTAATTTTATATCCTGCAACTTTACTATATTCATTGATTAGCTCTAGTAATTTTCTGGTAGAGTCTTTAGGGTTTTCTATGTAGAGGATCATGCCATCTGCAAACAGAGAGAGTTTCACTTCTTCTTTTCCTATCTGGATTCCTTTTACTTCTTTTTCTGCTCTGATTGCTATGGCCAAAACTTCCAAAACTATGTTGAATAGTAGTGGTGAGAGTGGGCACCCTTATCTTGTTCCTGATTTCAGGGGAAATGCTTTCAATTTTTCACCATTGAGGGTGATGCTTGCTGTGGGTTTGTCATATATAGCTTTTATTATATTGAGGTAAGTTCCTTCTATTCCTGCTTTCTAGAGAGTTTTAATCATAAATGAATGTTAAATTTTGTCAAAGGCTTTTTCGTGCATCTATTGAGATAATCATATGATTTTTATCTTTCAATTTGTTAACGTGGTGTATTACATTGATTGATTTGCAGATATTAAAGAATCCTTGCATTCCTGGGATAAAGCCCACTTGGTCATGGTGTATGATTTTTTTTAATAAGTTGTTGGATTCTGTTTGCTAGAATTTTGTTAAGGATTTTTGCATCTATGTTCATCAGTGATATTGGCCTGTAGTTTTCTTTTTTTGTGGCATCTTTGTCTGGTTTTGGAATTAGGGTGATGGTGGCCTCATAGAATGAGTTTGGAAGTTTACCTTCTTCTGCAATTTTCTGGAAGAGTTTGAGTAAGATAGGTGTGAGCTCTTCTCTAAATTTTTGGTAGGATTCAGCTGTGAAGCCATCTGGTCCTGGGCTTTTGTTTGCTGGAGGATTTCTGATTACAGTTTTGATTTCTGTGCTTGTGATGGGTCTGTTAAGGTCTTCTATTTCTTTCTGGTTCAGTTTTGGAAAGTTATACTTTGCTAAGAATTTGTCCATTTCTTCCAGGTTGTCCATTTTATTGGCATAGAGCTTCTGGTAGTAGTCTCTTATGATCCTTTGTATTTCAGTGTTGTCTGTTGTGATCTCTCCATTTTCATTTCTAATTTTGTTAATTTGGTTCTTCTCCCTTTGTTTCTTAATGAGTCTTGCTAACAGTTTTTCAATTTTGTTTATTTTTTCAAAAACCAGCTTTCAGCTTTGTTGATTTTTGCTATGGTCTCTTTAGTTTCTTTTGCATTTATTTCTGCCCTAATTTTTAAGATTTCTTTCCTTCTACTAACCCTGAGGTTCTTCCTTTCTTCCTTCTCTAGTTGTTTTAGGTGTAGAGTTAGGTTATTTATTTGACTTTATTCTTGTTTCTTGAGGTAAGCCTGTAATGCTATGAACCTTCCCCTTAGCACTGCTTTTACAGTGTCCCATAGGTTTTGGGTTGTTGTGTTTTCATTTTCATTCATTTCTATGCATAGATTGAATTATTTTTTGATTTCTTCTATGATTTGTAGGTTATTCAGAAGCGTGTTATTTAGCCTCCATATGTTTGAATTTTTAATATTTTTTTTCCTGTAATTGAGATCTAATCATACTGCACTATGGTCAGAAAAGATGACTGTAATGATTCCAATTTTTTTGAATTTCCCAAGACTAGATTTATGGCCCAGGATGTGATCTATTCTGGAGAAGGTTCCCTGTGCACTTGAGAAAAAGGTGAAACTGATTGCTTTGTGGTGAAATGTCCTATAGATATCAATTAGGTCTAGCTGGTCCACTGTGTCATTTAAAGTTTGTGTTTCCTTGATAAATGTCTGTTTAGTTGATCTATCCATAGTTGTGAGTAGGGTATTAAAGTCTCCCACTATTATTGTGTTACTATTAATTTCCTCTTTCATAGTCATTAGCATTTGCCTTACATATTGTGGTGCTCCTATGTTGGGTGCATATATATTTATAATTGTTATATCTTCTTGGATTGATCCTTTGATGATTATGTAGTGTCCTTCTTTGTCTCTTTTCAGAGCCTATATCTTAAAGTCTGTTTTATCTGATATGAGTATTGTGACTCCTGCTTTCTTTTGGTCTCTGTTTGCGTGAAATATTTTTTCCCAGCCCTTCACTTTTAGTCTGTATTTGTCCCTTGTTTTGAGGTGGGTCTCTTGTAGACAGCATATATAGGGGTCTTGTTTTTGTATCCATTAAGCCAGCCTTTGTCTTTTGGTTGGGACATTCAACCCATTTACATTTAAGGTAATTATTGATAGGCATGGTCCCGTTGCCATTTACTTTGTTGTTTTGGGTTCACATTTATACAGCCTTTCTGTGTTTCCTGTCTAGAGAAGATCCTTTAGCATTTGTTGAAGAGCTGGTTTTGTGGTGCTGAATTCTCTCAGCTTTTGCTTTTAAAGCTTTTTTTTTTTTTTTTTTTTTTAAAGCTTTTGAATTTTCCTTCATATCTGAATGAGATCCTTGGTGGGTACAGTAATCTAGGTTGTAGCTTATTCTCTTTCATTACTCTAAGTATGTACTGTCATTCCCTCTGGCCTGAAGGGTTTCTATTGATAGATCAGCAGTTATCCTTATGGGAATCCCTTTGTGTGTTATTTGTTGTTTCTCCCTTGCTGCTTTTAATATTTGTTCTTTGTGTTTGGTCTTTGTTAATTTGATTAATATGTGTCTTGGGAGTTTTGCCTTGGGTTTATCCTGTTTGGGACTCTTGTTTTCTCGGACCTGTGTAACTATTTCCTTCCACATTTTAGGGAAGTTTTCAGCTATTATCTCCTCGAGTATTTTCTTATGGCCTTTCTTTTTATCTTCTTCTTCTGGGACTCCTATGATTCAAATGTTGGGGCATTTCACATTGTCCCAGAGGACCCTGAGGTTGTCGTCATTTCTTTTGATTCTTTTTTCCTCTCTGCTTCATTTATTTCCACCATTTTATCTTCTACCTCACTTATCCTATCTTCTGTCTGCATTATTCTACTGTTGGTTCCCTCCAGAGTGTTTTTGATCTCATTTATTGCATTATTCATTTTTAATTGAGTCTTTTTTATTTCTTCTAGGTCCTTATTAAACATTTCTTGCATCTTCTCAATCTTTGTCTCCAGGCTATTTATCTGCAACTCCATTTTGTTCAAGATTTTGGATCATTTTTATTATCATTATTCTAAATTCTTTTTCAGGTAGATTCCCTATTTCCTCCTCTTTTGTTTGACTTGGTGGGCATTTTTCATGTTCCTTTACCTGTTGGGTATTTCTCTGCCTTTTCATCTTGTTTAGATTGCTGTGTCTGGAGTGGGCTTTCTGTATTCTGGTGGTCTGTGGTTCCTTTTTATTGTGGAGGTGTCACCCAGTGTGTGGGGTTGGACGATTGGCTTGTCAAGCTTTCCTGGTTAGGGAAGCTTGTGTTTGTGTTCTGGTGCATGGAACTGGATTTCTTCTCTCTCCTTTCAAAGATGATGGGCTGCTTTTTTGGGCACCTGATGTCTTCTGTTAGTGGTCAGAAGTTGTTTTGTGAAGTTTGCTCAGCGTGCAAATGTTCTTCCGATGAATTTGTAGGGGAGAAAGTGGTCTCCCATCCTATTCCTCCGCCATCTTAGCTCCTCCCTAAACATATTTTTAAAAGCATATTTTATTTGAAATAATTATTTTATTACACACTACACAAAACATGTAATAAAATTAAAAGATGCTTACTCCTTGGAAGAAAAGTTATGACCAACCTAGACAGCTTATTAAAAAGCAGAGACATTACTTTGTCAACAAATGTCCATCTAGTCAAGCTGGGTTTTCCAGTGGTCATGTATGGATGTGAGAGTTGGACTATAATGAAAGCTGAGCGCCAAAGAATTGCTGCTTTTGAACTATGGTGTTGGAGATGACTCTTGAGAATCCCTTGGACTTCAAAGAGATCCAACCAGTCCATCCTAAAGGAGATCAGTCCTGGTTGTTCATTGGAAGGACTGATGTTGAAGCTGAAACTCCAATACTTTGGCCACCTGATGCGGAGAGCTGACTCATTTGAAAAGACCTTGATTCTGGGAAAGATTGAGGGCAAGAGAAGAAGGGGATGACAGAGGATGAGATGGTTGGATGGCATCACCAACTCAATGGACATGAATTTGGGTGAACTCTGGGAGTTGGTGATGGACAGGGAGGCCTGGTGTGCTGTGGTTTTCGGGGTCACAAAGAGTCAGACATGACCGAGCAACTGAACTGAACTGAACTAATACAAAACATAATTACATACATTTTTAATACTAGAGAGATTAAGGCATGTGTGTCTTAAATATTTGGGCATACTAACCTGTGTTCATTTCCTCCTTAGTTATGGTATGAATTTACTTATGGTCATTTCAACAAATCAATGTCACTCTAAATGGAGTTTATATTATAAATACATTTTAAACAAATTTTTATTGTCCAACAAAATAGTGAATTATGTTTATTCTCATATTTTATTCCCATATACATTTGAAAATTAGATTTTCCTTTATAGGATAACTAGTAGAGTGATATGTCACTACTACGATAATGTCTTCATGCTGAACTTGTCCACAAAAAGAGAGCTTGATAATTTTTCATCATAGAAAAAGATAAAATACATTTTTAATTATATGAGGCTATATATAAAACAAATGACTTGAAATAATGCTGATATATTTTCAGTGTGTTTGATAAATTATAAATATATATTTATATATAATAATGTTTAAAATATATAAATTATTTATACATCTACATTATTTTGTTGTATTCACCTTATTTCACTACTTCAGATTATTTTCATGCTTGAGCTTCATTTTGATTTAACAGAACACATTGACACATTTTAAAAATACTTTTAAAATAGTTTAGTAAAAGATATAAATCTCAGGATATTCTTTTACAGAAATTTGTTTGCTATCTAGGACTGCTCTGTAGTTCATGCTTATTTTAGCCCTTGTTCAGTCACTTAGCCAAGTCCAACTCTTTTGCAACCCTTTGGACAGCAGACCACCAGCCCGCTTTGTCCATGGGATTTCCCAGGTAAGAATACTGGAGTGGATTGGGCATTTCCTTCTCCAGAGGCACGCAGATACTTTACCCCTGAGCCATCTAGGAAGCCTTTTTCAGCACTTAGTCCTAAATAAAAAATATTCTTGTGAGAAGGATCTTACTGTAGGTGATAGTTCTGACATCTGGAAATCATATCTCAATCTCCTTTTCCTCATGCTGCCTTTCACCTTTAGTCCACAAAATACAAAGTCAAACGATTGCTTTTTCTGACCCCATTGCAGTTAAAAATGGATATATGATCACATCTGGATCAATGAGTAATCTGTCGGAGGCTTCTGGAAAAATAGCCCTCATCAGATAGCAAAAGTGAGAGACCCTTTCAGCTGCTTCTCTTCCATGATGGTTATGGTGCATGAAGCTTTATCTATAGTCTTGTTCCCATCAGATAGTGCAAAATCAAAAGTGAAGACCCTGAGGTGGCTACAGCGCATCACTGAAAAGGGTCTGACTCCTTGATAATATATTAATATTACACAGTGCAAGCTAGCCCCTGGTTACTTGTTATATAGGGGGGAAAAAAATCAATCTTTTAGAAGACAGGTTTTATGGATTTTTCTGGTACTTACTGGCAAAAATCATCTATAAAGAAAGAGAAATCATGCCTCATTAAAAACAAACATGAATTGCTAGGAAATTATCAATAAGGTAAATATTAGGGGTTAAAAAATTTATAGGGAAAGAAAGGCAATTTTTTAGCCGACTACTGTTAGATAAAATGCCAAATATCTTAAATTGGAAGGAGAAAATAAAATTGTCTATGATTTTTACCAGGTATGAAAAAATTCAAAGGTTTCTTGTAGGCTGTTTAAATGGCATAAGGAAAAAAGATTTAAAGTAATTTTGACTTTATGACTAAAAATGGGACAAAGCACAAAAGATCCTATTTATATTTGTGAAAGTGTATTACAACAAGTAATGGATTTTATTGAAGAATCATTGTATCTGAGAGTTGTTTTGCAAGTATTTACCAGCAAATGGTCTTTGTTTTTTACAATAAAGGATCCTAAAGGAGTAAGCAAAAGCTTATGCTGTCTTCTTTTTACTACTTTAGCATCTAGCTATCAAATATATTTTTAAAAAAAGCATAAAGATGAAGTACATTGATTTTTCCACTGGTTGAATTATTGCTTATTTTTTTAACTAACTATAGATATTTCATACAGGATAAATCCTAAACTCTTGTTATTGCTAGTAGTTGGATTTAGCCTTTAAACAAGCACATACCAAAAGTGTATAAAAAACTGGCTTTAGATGGCACTGATAATGGGGAGAGTTTGGTGGGCAGCAGGTTTGGTGTATTGACAACCAGGCCTGTCTAAACACATCTGCAGAGGAGTCACAAGACAGTCACTGATTGTACTACCTCTGTCAACTGTTCTGAGGTCGATTAAACAAATTACTGTCATTGGAGTGAATATCTCCAGGTTGGGGTAATCTCTCTTGGTTAATATTCATTATTATACTGGTTGCTACAAAATAACAGAAAACTAATTGAATAGAGCAAGTAATTGCTGCTTTTAGGTAAAATTAAGCTGTGTGTTACACATAAAAGTTCTTATTATTATCTCTTTTCAAAATGAGAATGGTACCATTTTTTTCTGAAAATAAATCAACATGTGTGTGTGTTAGTTGCTCAGTTGTGTCAGATTCTGCAACCCCATGGGCTGCAGCACACCCCCTAGGGTTCTTTGTCCATGGAATCCTCCAGGCAAGAGTACTGGAGTGAGTTGCTATTTCCTTCTCTGAAAATCAATATATAAATAAAAAACAATGGACATGGTTAAAATTATGAATTTAAAATAAAATCATGGATGGGAATAGGCCATATGGATATATGTATGATTGTTGTTGTTGTTCAGTTGCTCAGTTGTGTCTGACTCTTTGAAACCCCATGGACTGCAGCACGCCAGGCTTCCCTGTCCTTCACCCTCTCCTGGAGCTTGCTCAAATTCATGTCCATTGAGTCAGTGATGCCATCCAACCATCTCATCCTCTGCTGCCCCCTTCTCCTTTTGCCTTCGACCTCTGCCAGCTTCAGGACCTTTTCTAATGAGTCAGCTCTTTACATCAGGAGGCCAGTGTATTGGAGCTTCAGTTTTAGTATCAAGTCCTTCTTATTAATATCCAGGATTGCTTTCCTTTAGGATTGATTGGTTGGATCTCCTTGCAGTCCAGGGGATCCTCAAGAGTCTTCTCCAACACCACAGTTCAAAAGCATCAACTCTTTGGTGCTCAGTTTTCCTTATGGTCCAACTCACATCCATACATGACTACTGTAAAACCCATAGCTTTGGCTATATGACAGAGTATAGTCTTTGTGGGCAAAGTAATTTCTCTGCTTTCTAATATCCTGTCTAGGTTGGTCATAGCTTTTCTTCCAAGGAGCAAGTGTCTTTTAAGTTCATGGATGTAGTCACCATCTGCAGTGATTTTGGAGCCCAAGAAAATAAAGTCTGTCACTGTTTCCATTGTTTCCCCGTCTAGCTGTCATGAAGTACTGGGACTGGTTACCATGATCTTTGTTTTATGAATGTTTAGTTTTCAGCTAGCTTTTTCACTCTCCTCTTTCACTTTCATCAAGAGGCTCTTTAGTTCCTCTTCGCTTTCTGCCATAAGGGTGGTTTCACCTGCGTATCTGAAGTTAGATATTTCTCCAGGAAAACTTGATTGCACCTTGTCCTTCATCCAGTGTGGCATCTTGCATGATGTACTCTGAATATCAGTTAAATAAGCGAGGTGACAATATACAGCCTTGACTTACTTGTATATACGCATACACACACAGTTGAGTTTAAGTAAATTTACATTAGTTCTTATTAATTATACTACAGACAATTACGTTAATACTATATATCATCAATCTCTTCATTTGTTCTGAAGATATTTCTTGTGTTTCCATAGGCTAAATAAGAATAATAATACTAAGTAAAAACTCACCTAAATGTTTTACTCAGAATTTCTCTATAGAAAATGAAATGCCATCTCAATGCGTTTAGTGGAAAATGTAGCTCTCCACATTTTTGTGTATATACACACATGTATATGTTTAACAGTCTCCCCAGAAGGAATTACATAGGTAGAGAGGACATAACACAGGGAATAATTCAAACTCTTTTGGTTGATACCAGACAGAAGCTATATCATCTGTGGAAAATTCTTAATCCCTGTGTCTCTCATTCTATAATATGCTTCTAAGAAGATAATCCTCCCCATAAAGTTGTTGCTCAGATTGAATGAGTTCACACATGAAAATTGCTTAGAAGAGAGTCTGGCATGTCCTTTGAGCTACTAAAAGACAGCTGTGGTTACTATTAGTCTATAATTATTATTATCCAGGACAGGTAGAGTGTTGGCAACTGTCTTTGGGATGTAGAGCTTTGGTAGCTGTCTTTAAGTTGAATACCCCTGTCTTGTCCTTCGATCATTAAAGTACAATTTGGCCTCTTCTTTCTCATCTGTAGGAATATATCATGGCTGGTGACACAACAGTGCTCCTGCTCTCAGTTCTATCTTCATCTTTTTTTGACCAGAGGGTTTTTATATTTATTTTTTCATAAAACAATAAGATGCACATTCTGAAATTTGTTTATTAAAAGAGTACCTCCCTCTGTTTTCAGACCTGAAGACCAAAATGAGTTCTCATCTCACTTATTTAGTTCTGGAATACATTCTAACTAATTCAGGTTTTAAATGATGGAAATGGACTGTTGGGAATCATATATCTGTGTTAACAGCATAAATATATGTATAGTTTTGTGGGTCATATATCCTGTATTTGCTGAACTGAACTTATTTTCTTCCAAAGATTTTCTATTAATAATGAGTAAAGAGGAATTAATAAATAATTCTAGAGAAATAAATATCTGGAAAAGAATATCAACTTTGTTGGCAAGAAAATTTTAAGTTTGTAACCCTCCTATTATATTTATAGTACATACATTGGGTAAATAAAACAGCTAAATTATTAAATATGTGTCATTCCTTACAAACTATCAGCAAATCACAACGTGTAAGGAAAATCTCTATAAACAATGACTCTTCAATACTGCTCTCTACTTTTAGGCTAGCTGTTTATAAATTTACATTTTGAATGTTAAAAATCAAATAGTTTATTATCCACACAGTTCTGAGTAACTCATTTAAGGTGTTGCCTGGAAGCTAACAAATAAAATTGAGTGTCACTCTTCCCTTCTGTAGTGCTTTTCCCAGGTATAACTTTGCTTTTTACTATAATGTCTATATTATTGAAAAAAAATATTAGTCTATTTTGTATCCTCCTCCTCTATAATGAGTAACCTAAATCTCTTTGTAACCCTGTGTTAGTCACTCAGTCATGTCTGACTCTTTGTGACCCCATGGATGTAGCCTGCTAGGCTCCTCCATCCATGGAATTCTCCAGGCAAGAATAATAGAGTAGGTAGCCAGTCACTTCTCCAGGGGATCTTCCTGACCCAGGGATATAACCCAGGTCTCTTGTGTTGCTGGCAGATTCTTTACCATCTGAGCCACTAGGGAAGCCCATTGTAACCCTAGAATTATGGAATTATGTATTTCTATTTCAGGGCATACCTCTAAATTGTCTTTAAGTTTTCTCATTTGGTGAGCTTTATGATCATACTACTTTCCAAGGATACTCAAATGGGTAGACTTTTTCATGTTAGTTTTGATGAATGATATTTGCACTGTATGATCTGTAATCTGTACATTTTAAGAATGCATTTTCATTTGTAGTGGCCTTTTTCCTTATATGTAATTTAGTGACTAAATATACTACCAAATTCTGTGAGTATTCAATTTTATTATATTTATACATATAACATAGATTAAATCCTTTAAAATTTGATATCTTCCCATTCAGATCTTTCAGATTGATTTCCATATGTCTGACCCATAGTTATAACTTTTTGACTTTCAAATTTGTTCCCTATCTCAATGGCCAAAGCAGATGAATAATGCTTGTCAGAAAGGCCATAAAACAGGCAGCTTTGTTTAGTAAAATTTAAGGTAAACTATGTATCAGTTTGAGTGACTTATCAATACCTCAATTCATGCAGTTTTTTTCATCATTTCCACTTTTGTTTGCAAATCTTTCTGTAGAAAGAATTGATGATCAAAATATTTATCCCTCGATGACTTATTTTCTTACAGAAGTCACTGTTCATTTCAATAAGATCAAGTCCATCTCTTTTTCATACATACTGACATGATATTCAGGATTAACCATTCCTAAGACACTTCAGTATTTTTTTGAAGCTTAATCCATAATAGTGCTTCCTTTTTAACTTCATCCAATTCTTGATAGTTCCTGTTGGATTTTAGTAACCAGTTGTATTTTTTCAGTGTTTCTGCTTTACTTTTTAACTTATTCATTAAATTATTATTCCCTGTTGATTTTCATAGCAGTTTTCAGGAAGATATTTGAGAGAATAATCATTTAAAAAAGAAATTTCAATCTTATTTGTGACAGCTTCAATAAATGGGTGACCCAATCTCATTGATTCTTGTTCTAGAATTTATGATCATTAATTTCATTAGATTCTCTGAGGATTTATTTATTTTTTTAGTTGATTGTTTCTTCATTATATGAACTAATATTTCATTATTCTTTGATAAAGTGTTTTTTTAATGTATAAAATGACTCCCCTTCAAATTTATTGTCTTTCTTATATGTCTTCAATAATATAAGACTATATTATAAGCATATTATAACCATGAATGGGTGGGAGAAACCTTGTAAACAATAGGTATCATATTTTAGAAGCCATAAAATATAAAACAATTATCTATATTGATAGGAAATTTTAAAAGCATGACCATAATAGCAATTTCATTAGACAAAGTCTCCAATTGTCAATGAAAGGTAAATTGAATTTCAGTTCTCTATACACAGAGTATAAGTGTGAGTGTGTGTGTGTATTTAAAGCATGTTGAATTTTTATCTCATCAGTCTTTTCAACAAAATTTAGTATATCATCAGTAGCAGTTAGTATTGTTTCAGGAAATAAAAACAGTGATACAAATACATGAAACATGCAAAGAGAGGCAGTATTAAAACTGTTCTAGCTAGATGATGGTTTTTCTACATCATTTCTTGTTCTAATTATTTTTACTACATTTTGAGTACTTCACCTCTTTGAAATTAAATTTTGACTCCATTCCTCTTTCCTTATGCTATGTCATTGTGTGACATTGTGAAGTATGCATATGCTAAAATGTTAATTTGTGAAATCCCCCAGGAACCGTTTTGAAGATATTGGGTGAGATTTAGAAAATCAAATAAATGACCCTTTCCCTTAGGAATAGATAAAGAAGGCATATTTCATTGGAATTACTGCAGTGTAAATCACATAGCAGAAAACTCTGGGTGAATGTTAAGTGACTGAAGAAAATGCTCACAGTTGCCAAGCATTTGTTACTTTGCTATGCCCTTGTCCAGACTTCACAAGTTTAAGTTACTTGCTTGGCTAATAAATGGAAAATTGATTTCAAATATACAAGGACATACAAAGTTTCATATCATGAACTAGGTAATTCATGAATATGTTATTTATTAATTTGATGCTGTTTTTGAAAATATAACTTAACAATAACTCAGCACTGAATGTTGTAATTACAACGTGCAGGTGTGTGTGTGCACTCCGTTGCTCAGTCCTGTCTGACTCTTTGTGACCCCATGGACTGCAGCATGCCAGGCTTCACCATCCTTCACTATCTCCCAGTGTTTGCTCAAATTCATGTCCATCGAGTCTGGAATGCCAACCAGGTATCTTATCCTCTATCATCCCCTTTTTCTTCCTGCCTGCAATCTTTCCCAGCATCAGGGTCTTTGCCAACGAGTCATCATTTTGCACTGGGTGGCCAGAGTATTGGAGCTTCAGCTTCAGCATCAGTCCTTCCAATGTATATTCAGGATTGATCTCCTTTAGGATTGACTGGTTTGATCTACTTGCATCCAAGGGACTCTCAAGAGTCTTCTCGAACACCACAGTTCAAAATCATCAATTCTTCAGTGCCCAACTTTCCTTAAGGTCCAACTCTCACAACCATACATGACTACTGGAAAACCATAGCTTTGACCAGATGGATTTTTGTCAGCAGAGAGATGGCTCTGCTTTTTAACATGCTGTTTAGGTTTGTCATAGCTTTTCTTCCAGGGAGCAAGCCTCTTTTAATTTCATTGCTGCAGTCACTGTCTGCAGTGCAATGCAGCAAATCTATCACAGTGACTATCAGGTTTGTCTGGAAAACTATTGATAAGTAAGTTAAAAGAAGAAATGAATGAAATTCAAAGGTTCATGTAAAATGGTAAAATAATCAGCTTCCATTCTCTATCTTTCTCTTCTCCAATAAACTTTACATCTACTTTTTTTTCAGTAGCTCTATCTCTGTCACATTTTTACAACTTGTTCAAACTTGTAGTACATCACTAATGCTAAATTCAAAAAGGTGAAAATTGATAGAAACTTACAGTAAACAAGTTGAGTAACTGTACTTTTATATTAGTTTCTGTCTTTAAAACCTAATAAATAAAAATTAGCCTTGTTGACTATCCTTGGTAAGATCTCTATTTTTAGCAACTGTGTTTTCTAGTATGAGACACTGCAATTCAAAAGTTCTATGATGAATACAAATAATTTAATTTTTAATGATCAGTATGAAAAAAATGTGCTGTTTACATTTACAAGAGGCATAGCCAAACATAATACATCCTTTAACAAAATTGATGTTACTATATATAGAATTGATATAATGGTCTTCTGACTTAAGTTCATCCATTCCAGTTCATTTTAGTTTGCTGATTCCTAAAATGTTGATGTTCACTCTTGCAATCTCCTGGTTGACCACTTCCAATTTGCCTTGATTCACGGACATAACATTTCAGGTTCCTATGCAATATTGGTTTCTACAGCATCGGACTTTACATCTATCACCAATCAAATCCACAACTGGGTGTTGTTTTTGTTTTGGCTCCATCTCTTTATTCTTTCTGAAGTTATTTCTCCACTGATCTCCAATAGCATATTGGGCACTTACAGACCTGGGGAGTTCATCTTTCAGTGTCCTATCTTTTTGCCTTTTCATACCATTCATGAGATTCTCAAGGCAAGAATGCTGAAGTGGTTTGCCATTCCTGTCTTCAGTGGACCATGTTTTGTCATAACTCTCCACCATGACCTGTCTGTCTTGGATGGCCCTACATGGCATGGCTCATGGTTTCATTGAGTTAGACAAGGCTGTGGTCCATGTGATCAGATTGTTTAGTCTTCTGTGATTGTGGTATTCAGTCTGTCTGCCCTCTGATGGATAAGGATAATAGGCTTATGGAAGCTTCCTGATGGGAGAGACTGACTGAGGGGGAAACTTGGTCTTGTTCTGATGGGTGGGGCCATGCTCAGTAAATCTTTAATCCAATTTTCTGTTGATGGGTGGAGCTGTGTTCCCTCCCTGTTACTTCAGTTCAGTTCAGTTCAGTCACTCAGTCCTGTGTGACTCTTTGCGACCCCATGAATCGCAGCACGCCAGGCCTCCCTGTCCACCACCATCTCCTGGAGTTTACTCAAACTCATGTCCATCGAGTGGGTGATGCCATCCAGCCATCTCATCCTCTGCTGTCCCCTTCTCCTCCTGCCCCCAATCCCTCCCAGCATCAGGGTCTTTTCCAGTGAGTCAACTCTTCACATGAGGTGGCCAAAGGATTGGAGTTTCGGTTTCAGCATTAGTCCTTCCAATGAACACCCAGGACTGATCTCCTTCAGGATGAACTGGTTGGATCTCCTTGCAGTCCAAAGGACTCTCAAGAGTCTTCTCCAACACTACAGTTCAAAAGCATCAATATTTTGTTGCTCAGCTTTCTTCACAGTCCAACTCTCACATCCATACATGACCACTGGAAAAACCTTAGCCTTGAGTAGACGGATCTTTGTTGGCAAAGTAATGTCTCTGCTTTTTAGTATGCTATCCCTGTTACTTACCTGGGGCCAAAATATGGTGGAGGTGATGAAGATAATGGTGAACTCCTTCAAAAGGTCCCACAAAGGCACTGCTACACTCAGTGCCCCCAAACCTGCAGCAGGCCACTGCCAACCCATGCCTCTGCCAGAGGCTTCTGAACATTCATGGATAAGTCTGGGTCAGTCTCTTGTGGGGTCATTGCTACTTTCTCCTGGGTTCTGGCACACACAGTGTTCTCTTTATGCCCTCCAAGAGTCTGTTTCCTACTACTGTGGGCAAGAATCCCTTAGAAGAAATGGAGTAGCCATCATAGTCAACAGAAGAGTCCAAAATGCAATACTTGGATGCAACCTTAAAAACAACAGAATGATCTGTTCCTTTCCAAGGAAAACCATCCAATATCACAGTAATCCAAACTATGCCCTGATCAGTACTGCTGAAGAAGCTGAACCTGAATGGTTCTATGAAGACCCACAAGACCTTCTAGAACTAGCAACCAAAATAGATGTCCTTTTCATCAGAGGGGACTGGAATGCAAAAGTAGGAAGTCAGGAAATACCTGGAGTAACAGGCAAATTTGGCTTGTAGTACAGAATGAAGCAGGGCAAAGGCTAATAGAGATTTGCAAAGAGAATGCACAGGTCATAGCAAATACCCTCTTCCAACAACAGAAGAGAAGATTCTACACATGGACATGACCAGATGGTCAATACTGAAATCAGATTGATTATATTCTTTGCAGCCAAAGATGGAGAAGCTCTATACAGTCAGCAAAAACAAGGGAACTGACAGTAGCTCAAATCATGAATGCCTTATTGCCAAATTCAGACTTCAATTGAAGAAAGTAGGGAAAACCACTAGACCATTCAGGTATGACCTAAATCAAATCCCTTATGACTATACAGTGGAAGTGAGAAATAGATTCAAGGTATTAGATCTGATAGAGAGCCCGAAGAACTATGGACAGAGATTGCTGATATTGTTCAGAAGGCAAGGATCAAGACTATCCCCCCAAAAACAAATGCAATAAGGCAAAACGGTTGTCTTGGAAGCCTTACACATAGCTGTGAAAAGAAGAGAAGTGAAAAGCAAAGGATAAAAGGAAAGATATACCCATTTGAATGCAGAGTTCCAAAGAATAGCAAGGAGAAATAAGAAGGCCTTCCTCAGTGATCAATGAAAAGTAATAGAGGAAAACAATAGAATGGGAAATGCTAGAGATCTCTTCAAGAAAATTAGAGATACCAAGGGAACATTTCATACAAAGAGGAGCACTATAAAGGGCAGAAGTGGTATGGACCGAACAGAAGCAGAAGGTGTTAAGAAGAGAATGTGGCAAGAAAACACAGAAGAACTGTACAAAAAAGATCTTCATGACCCAGATAATCACAAGGGTGCGATCACTCACCTAGAGCCAGACATCCTAGAGTGAGAAGTGCCGGAGCCTGCCGGCAAACGAACTGGTCGAGAACGCAATTACCAGAGTACCTGAGAAATATAAGACTTAGACAGACTTAGAAAGACTTAGACAGACTTAGAAAGATGGGGTTGAGAGGGACAGAGTCAGCTTGCGTCTGACTCTGCCAACTTTATTGAAGAATACCACACCTATATATATGCTAACAGGAGTTACTATTAGATCAAATGTTTGCATATGTGCAGAGCTACAGGCACAGATGTTTTAAATTCCTCCACTTAAGATCAGTAAAGCATCACCCTAGCACCCAACATGATTAAGATCAATAGAACATTAACTAGATAGAAAACAGGCTTCAATCATGACGAGTTTATCAGCACCAGGAAAACAGGTGAAAGATCGCTACAGCAATTTCCTTGAGGGAGGTGAGAAAGGCCAACCTGTGCTTTAATAAATCAGGGGTGGCGGGACAGAGAGGGACCTCTTGATCTCTCTCAGAGCCAAGAAGGAGCCTGAGCAGTCAGGCTGGCTCCCCGCAGAGAAGTCTAGGGGGCCTTGGGAAGCATCACTATGAACAAAACTAGTGGAGGTGATAGAATTCCAGTTGAGCTCTTCCAAATCCTAAAAGATGATGCTGTGGAAGTGCTTCACTCAATAGGCCAGCAAATTTGGAAAACTCAGCAGTGGCTAAGGCCTGGAAAATATCAGTTTTCATTCCAATCCCAAAGAAAGTTAATACCAAAGAATGCTGAAACTACTGCACAATTGCACTCATCTCACAGGCTAGGAAAGTAATTCTCAAAATTCTCCAAGCCAGGCTTCAACAGTACATGAACCATGAACTTCCAGATGTTCAAGCTGGATTTACAAAAGGCAGAGGAACCAGAGATCTAATTGCCAACATCCATTGGATCATCGAAAAAGTAAGAGAGTTCCAGAAGAACACCTATTTCTGCTTTATTGACTGTGCCAAAGTCTTTGACTCTGTGGATCACAACAAACTGTGGGAAATTCTGAAAGAGATGGGACTACCAGACCATCTGGCCTGCCTGTTGAGAAATCTGTATGCAAGTCAGGAAGCAATTGTTAGAAGTTAGAACTGGACATGGACAACAGACTGGTTCCAAATAGGGAAAGGAGTATGTCAAGGCTGTATATAGTCACCCTATTTATTTAACTTATATGCAGAATACATCATGAGAAATACTAGGCTGGAAGAAACAGAAGATGGAATCAAGATTACTGGGATAAATATCAATATGCACCTCAGATATGCAGATGACGCCACCCTTATGGCAGAAAGAGAAGAAGTAAAAAGCCTCTTGATGAAAGTGAACCAGGAGAGTGAAAAAGTTGGCTTAAAACTCAACATTCAGAAAAGTAAGATCATGGCATCTGGTCCCATCACTTCATGGCAAATAGATGGGGAAACAGTGGAAATAGTGGCTGACTTTATTTTTTGGTGCTCCAAAATCACTGCAGATTTTGACTGCAGCCTTGAAATTGAAAGACACTTGCTCCTTGAATGAAAAGTTATGACCAGCCTAGACAGCATTTTAAAAGACAGAGAGATTACTTTGCCAGGAAAGGTTTGTCTAGTCAAAACTATGTTTTCTTCTGGTAGTCATGTATGGATGTGAGAGTTGGCCTATAATGAAAGCTGAGCACCAAAGAACTGATGCTTTTGAACTGTGGTATTGGAGGAGACTCTTGAGAGTCACTTGGACTGCAAGGAGATCCAACCTGTCCATCCTAAAGGTAATCAGTCCTGAATATTCATTGGAAGGACTGATGCTGAATATGAAACTCCAATACTCTGGCCACCTGATGGGAAGAACTGACTCATTTGAAATGACCCTGATGTTGGGAAAGATTGAAAGCAGGAGGAGAAGAGGATGATGGAGGATGGGATGTTTGTATGGCATCAGTGACTCAATGGGCATGAGTTTTGTTAAATTCTGAGAGGTGGTATTGGACGAGGAAGCCTGATGTGCTGCAGTCCATGGGGTCGCAAAGAGTTGTACACAACTGAGTGATCAAACTGAACTGAACTGAACTGATATATAGAATTGATCTTATAAATTACAAACGTACTATAATTTTATAGTGACCTACACAAATATATTAATGAGTGAACTTTATTATGTTCTCAAAAATAGTCACCACTAACCTTACACTGTAACCTGTCATAACAATGGAGGTTTTCTAGGATAAATTAATTTTGGGCTATGGCTGTGTTTGTGCTCAGTTGCTTAGTTATGTCAAACTCTGCGACTCCACGCTCCTTGTCCATGGAATTTTGCAGCAGGTATACTGGAATGAATTGCCATTTCCTTCTCCAGGGGATCTTGCTGACACAGGGATAAAGCCCTTGTCTCCTGCCTGCCATTCGTTAGCAGGTGAATTTACCTCTGAGCCACTTGGGCAGCCTAACTATGCTACAAAGGTTTAATTTTAAATCATACAAAGTAAACATTTCTCCTGATGCATGAGTATGACTTTTGACTAAGTTAAAACATTCCAGAGAAGAGTTTCTAAATGACCTATGTTTGAACCCCTCCTCTACAACATAATAGGTAAGTTTGCTTTCCCTCAGAGTTATTTAAGATGTCTTACATATATAATTTCAATCTCATTAGTTATTTGATAGGACATAAGAACACAACAAGTGTATAATTAAGGGTGTGTAGTCAAAGCCCAATTATTAGTATCTATTTTTATTAATGAACAAACCTATTCTTCATTGAATGGCTCTGTATTATTGGCCCTATGTTATTTCTATCCCTAATATTCTAACCTACAATTAACCCCATTTTACAGAAGGAGAAATTAAGATAGAGATGGAATGACTTTTCAGTGGCTGTATGAAGGCTGTGAACCACAGAAGTTTTCATTACTCCATGCAAATTGATTTCCTGAAAGTGGTATATCTGTATATATTCTTTCACATTTTTTATTCATTCTAACTTGGGCTTACATCAATCATTCCATTACTTCCTCCAGTAATTTACTCCTTTTCTCTTATAATACCATCTCTAACTTCTTTCTCCCTAGTATTTTTTTATCTTCATGTATCCTTAGTTTCATATTTTGTCATCAATTTTGTGTCCTTTGACAGTAAGGTATATTGAATTCAGAAAAGTAAAAATAGATTGGCAAACAAATACATGTTAATTTTTGTTTATTTTATTCTTAGTTTTCTTTTTCCTTGATCTTTATATTTGTTTTCCCTTCAAGTGCAGAGTTCATATCAGATGGCTGTATTATTTTGGTTTAATAAGAATTCTGTGATCAGTGTTTTGTGTGATCTGTTTAATTGCTTTTTATGCTTACTGCCATGCTTTTCCCTTCTGAGAATCTACTAATCTTCTTGTTATACAGAGCAAGACTCTTGGTTCTGTTCTCTGCTTTTGTCACATAGCAGTATTAAAATTATGCTCTCTTGTTCACTGAACGTGACTGTTTTACAGACTGAATTTCTGAATGATACTGCATTAATAAAATTTAAACTAATTTCTTTCAGAGCTAATTAAATTAGTTACTTCAAAAATGGTAATTATATATATGTATGGATTTATCATTCTGGAAAACATTAAGACATTTTAGAGATAAACATTGTAGAAAACTTTACGCTTCATAAATATAGAAATGTTAAATTCATAGCTGTATTTCATTTAAAAACAAGACATTACTCAAAAAGTAGGCTCACATTTTCTGATCTCCCACCTGGTTTAGGACTATACTGTCCACTGTGATAGCACATAGTCTGGTACTCACTTGTATCTACTGAACACTTAAAATATGGCTATTGAAACTGAGAAAATGGGTTTTAGCTCTATTTCATTTAAATTAATTTAAATTTTCATATATAAACTGAAGTAATGTAATACTTTTTTTTCTGTTAAACACAATTCTTTTACTAGGACTACATTTTCCTTATTATTTTTTTGCTTTTACTATTTTTTTCCTTTTTTTGAATTGAAGTATAGTTAATTTCCAGTGTTTTGTTAGTTTCTCATGTACAGCAAAGTGATGCACACACACACACATTCATGTTCTTTTCCATTGTGGTTTATCACAGGAAATTGAATATAATTCCCTGTGCTGTGTGGTAGGTAGGACCTTATTGTTCATCCAGCCTGTATATAATAATTTGCTCTGCTAGTCTCAAACTCCCATTCCAAACGGCCCCCACATACCCCTCTTTGGCACCCACAAGTCTGTTCTCTATGTCTGTGCTTGTCTCACAGATAGGTTTGTTCAGATAGACTATATTTTAGATTCCAAGTATCAGTGATATCACATGGCATTTGTCCATATATTCCTGACTTACTTCACATAGTGTGATAATTTCTAGGTTCATTCATGTAGCAGAAATGGCATTATTTCATTCACATTATTTTATTCATTTTTATGACTAATATGTTATATCTGTCTCTATTAAAATTTTAAAATTCTAAATGAAATATGTTGTCAATTTTAAATGTACATGGTTTTTGAATCCTTCATATGAAAAACAAACTGCAAACTATCTCATTAACAATTTTTTTTTTCATTAACAATTTTTATTGACTGCATTCTAACATGATAATGATTTGGGTATAATTGTTCAAATAAAATGTATTATTACAATTAATTTTACCTGGTTGGAAGGACTGATGTTGAAGCTGAAACTCCAGTACTTTGGCCACCTGATGTGAAGAGATGACTCATTGGAAAAGACCCTGATGCTGGGAAAGATTGAGGGGGGTAGGAGAAGGGGACGACAGATGAGATGGTTGGATGGCATCATCAACTCGATGGACATGGGTTTGGGTGGACTCCGGGAGTTGGTGATGGACAGGAAGGACTGGAGTGCTGCGCTTCATCATGTCGCAGAGTCGGACATGACTGAGCGACTGAAATATAAATGATTGTATGCTGGTAAAGAAGCAACAGTTAGAACTGTACTTGGAACAACAGACTGGTTCCAAATTGGAAAAGGAGTATGTCAAGGCTGTATATTGTCACCTTGCTTATTTAACTTATATGCAGAGTACATCATGGAAAATGCCGGACTGGATGAAGAACAAACTGAAATCAAGATGGCCGGGAGAAATATCAATGGACCTCAAATATACATATGACACCACCCTTATGGAGGAAAGTGAAGAAGAACTAAAGAGCCTCTTGTTGAAAGTGAATGAGGAGAGTGAAAAAGTTGGCTTAAAACTCAACATTCAGAAAACTAAGATCATGGCATTCAGTCCCATAACTTTATGGCAAATGGATTGTGAAACAATGGAAACAGTGACAGACTTTATTTTCTTGGGTTCCAAAATCACTTCAAATGGTTACTGCAGCCATGATATCAATAGATGCTTGCTCCTTGGAAGAAAAACTATGACTAACATAGACTGCATATTAAAAAGCAGAGACATTACTTTGCCAACAAAGGTCCATCTACCTAAAGCTATGATTTTTCCAGTAGTCATGTATGGGTGTGAGTTAGACTTTAAAGAGAGCTGAGCACCAAAAAATTGATGCGTTTGAACTGTGTTGTTGGATAAGACTCTTGAGAGTCCCTTTGGACTTCAAGGGGATCAAATCAGTCAACCCTACAGGAAATCAGTCCTGAATATTCATAGGAAGGACTGATGTTGAAGCTGAATCTCCAATACTTTTGCCACCTGATGCGAAGAACTGACTCATTTGGAAAGACCCTGATGCTGGGAAAGATTGAAGGTGGGAGGACCAGGGGACAACAGAGGATGAGATGGTTGGATTGTGTCACTGCCTCGATGAACATGAATTTGAGCAAGCTCTGGGTGTTTGTTATGGTCAGGGAAGTCTGGCATGCTGCAGTCCATGGGGCTGCAAAGAGTTGGACACGAATGAGTGTCTGCACTAAACTGATAGATATAAAGAGAACATTGATATGCTACCTACCAATTTACCTCAGTTGAACTCCTCAGGGATAAACATTTATATGAAAAAGTTTAATTTCTGAAAATTACCTATTGGTCACTTTCTCTTCTAGAAATTTAGTCAAAAAATTTAATTCTACAGTCACACAATAAAGTGTATAGGATAAAAAGTGTTTTACTTCTCACATGGTTTGGTTTGAATCTGTCCCTTTTTGTGCTGGAATAATAATTGAAACTTTATGAGCATGAACTAAGGACATTTAAATATCAGCTGGGGTCAGCTTTAGGAGTACATGCACCACTTGAACATAGAGACTGGAAAACATTTCAATTCAAGTGATACATGGATCCTTTTAATTTGTAATGAAGAATAATTGTGTTTGGATGTTCACTGATTTGTTACAAACAAATATGTCTCAGTTTTTCACAATATATCTTTATTCAAATTCACTATAAAACTAGTGTGATATTGCTATATATTGTTATACTGAAGTTTGAAATGACTTTCAAATAAATTATGATGGATCTATACTCACTTTTTAAACAAAATTCACTATATCTAAATGATGTCTAATGAATGCATAACATAAAGCAATCCATTTCATTTTTTTCCACTTTAGCATGTTTGTAAAGTAATTAACATTCATTATTTACTTACTTTTATTACAACTTTTCAGTGAGTCAATAGCATTTATATATTATAATCTTTCTATTGAGAAGATTTATTATGATTTATTTTTTAAACTTTTTATTATGATATACTGATTAACAAAAAGTGTGATAGTTTCACATGAAAAGTGAAGGGACTAAGCCATTCTTCCCCAAGTTCCCCTCCCATCCGTGCTGCTACCTAACGCTGAGCAGAGGGCCATGTGCTCTACAATAGGTCCTTGCTGGTTGTCCATTTAAATATAGCAGTTGTGCATGCCCATCCCAGACTCCCTAACTATCCCTTCTCCTTATTCTTCCCCCAATAGCCATAAGTTCATTCTCAAGTCTGTGAGAATTTTAAATGAATTCAAAAGTCTGAGAAATTTAAGGAAATGAATTTGTACCAATTCTTTTTAAATTCCACATATAAGGGATGTCATATGATATTTCTCCCTCTCTGGCTAGTGAACTTCAGTATGACAGTCTCTCGGTCCATCCATGTTACTACGAATAGCATTATTTCATGGATATCAGATGAAAGCTAGGGTAGCAATACTCATATCAGACAAAATAGGCTTTCAAACAAAGACTATTGTAAGAGATATAAAAGGACACTACATAATGATTAAGGGTTCAATCCAAGAGAAGATCTAACAATTATATATGAACCCAGTATAGGAACACCTCAATATGTGAGGCAAATATTAATAAACATAAGGGAAGAAATCAACAGTAACATGATAATAGTGGGGGACTTTAATACACCACATTTATCAAAGAACAGATCATGCAGACAGAAAATAAATAAGGAAACACAGGCTGTAAAGGACACTTTATTATTATTTATTTTGTAAGCAGGAGCTTGATTAAGTAATTATCATTGTGTCAACCTTCAGACTGGTTCCAAATAGGAAAAGGAGTACATCAAGGCTGTATATTGTCACCCTGCTTATTTAACATATATGCAGAATACATCATGAGAAATGCTGGGCTGGAGGAAGCACATGCTGGAATCAAGATTGCTGGGAGAAATATCAATAACCTCAGATATGCAGATGACACCACCCTTATCACAGAAAGTGAAAAAGAACTAAACAGCCTCTTGATGAAAGTGAAAGAGGAGAGTGAAAAAGTTGGCTTAAAGCTCAGCATTCAGAAAACTAAGATCATGGAACCTGGTCCCATCACTTCATGGCAATTAGATGGGGAAACAATGGAAACAGTGGCTGACTTTATTTTTCTGGGCTCCAAAATCACTGCAGATGGTGATTGCAGTCATGAAATCAAAAGACGCTTACTCCTTGGAAGGAAAGTTATGACCAACCTAGATAGCATGTTAGAAAGCAGAGACATTACTTTGTCAACAAATGTCCATCTAGTCAAAGCTATGGTTTTTCCAGTAGTCATGTATGGATGTGAGGTTTGGACTATAAAGAAAACTGAGAGCCGAAGAATTGATGCTTTTGAACTGTGGTGTTGGAGAAGGCTCTTGAGAGTCCCTTGGACTGCAAGGAGATCCAACCAGTCCATCCTGAAAGAGGTCAGTCCTGAGTGTTCATTGGAAGGACTGATGCTGAAGCTGAAACTTCAATACTTTGGCCACCTGATGCGAAGACCTGACTTATTGGAAAAGACCCTGATGCTGGGGAAGAATGAGGGCAGGAGGAGAAGGGGATGGCAGAGAATGAGATGGTTGAATGGCATCACCGACTCAATGGACATGGGTTTGGGTGGACTCTTGGAGTTGGTGATGGACAGGGAGGCCTGGCGTGCTGCAGTTCGTGATGTCACAAAGAGTCGGACACAACTGAGCGACTGAACTGAACAACCTTAAAAACTATAATAATAAGCAAAAGGAAATTTTTAACTTCATGTATATTACCACACATATTATTTCACCTTAAAATATGGAAAATGTAATAGTTTTGTCAAATATGCCTCAAACATAAATTGTAAATTGGTTGAAACTTTAATATAACTATTGATATTTAATGTTGGCATGGAATGCAATAGGTAAACCTGAACACTCTATTAGGTTTTCAGGTTTGAAAAGTCAGTTACTTACTGTCATCATAAATCAACTTATTATATCATCAGAAAGTTAGTGAATTGAAATGAGCTGAGAAGAGGGAACATGTAATGACTCATCTCCAGCTGGGGCCGGACATCCTTCAGTTTTAAAGAGCTTTCAGTAACAAGCTATGTCACATTGCAATTAGTTTGGTTTATGTACATTCTCCTGAAACATATTGCTTAGTTTTATAAATGAATCATTCAGCAGGTCAAAGATTGGCCTTACCTTATCAAATTTGCAAACTGCAAAAGAATCAAGTTTCAGAAGTGTACAGATTGTGCATTATCAAAAAACTACCATGCCAAAATCTGTACATTTATTTCATGTCTATACCGTTTCTTAAATATGTTACATGAAATGGTAAGGCAGATCAGTTCAGATCAGTTCAGTTGCTCAGTAGTGACCAACTCTTTGCAGCCCCATGAACTGCAGCACCCGAGGCCTCCCTGTCCATCACCAACTCCAGGAGTTTACCCAAACTCATGTCCATTGAATTGGTGATGCCATCCAACCATCTCATCCTCTGTTGTCCCCTTCTCCTCCCGCCTTCAATCTTTCCCAGCACCAAGGTATTTTCCAATGAGTCAGTTTTTCTTATCAGGTGGCCAAAGTATTGGAGCTTCATCTTCAACATCAGTCCTTCCAATGAATATACAGGACTGAACTGTTTTCCTTTAGGATGGACTGGTTCGATCTTGCATTCCAAGGGATCTCAAGAGTCTTCTCCAACACCACAGTTGAAAACCATCAATTTGTCAGTGCTCAGCTTTCTTTATAATCCAACTCTCACATCCATACATGACCACTGGAAAAACCATAGCCTTGATTAGACAAACGTTTGTTGTCAAAATAATGTCTTTGCTTTTTAAAATTCTGTCTAGGTTGTTCATAGCTTTTCTTCCAAGGAGCAAGCGTCTTTTAATTTCATGGCTGCAATCACCATCTGAAGTGATTTTGGAGCCCCCCAAAATAAAGTCTGCCACTATTTCCACAGCTTCCCCATCTATTTTCCTTGGAGTGATGGGACTGGATGCCACGATCTTAGTTTGCTGAATGTTGAACTTTAAGCCAACTTTTTCACTCTCCTTGTTCACTTTTATTAAGAGGCTCTTGAGTTCTTCACTTTCTGCCATGAGGATGATGTCATCTGCATATCTGAGGTTATTGATATTTCTTCTGGCAGTCTTGAATCCAGCTTGTGCTTCTTCTAGTACAGCATTTCTCATGATGTACTTTGCATATAAGTTAAATAAGCAGGGTGACCATATACAGCCTTGACATACTTCTTTCCCTATTTGGAACCAGTCTGTCGTTCCATGTCCAGTTCTAACTGTTGCTTTCTGACTTGCATACAGATTTCTCAAGAGGCAGGTCAGGTATCTGGTATTCCCATTGCTTTCAGAATTTTCCAGTTTGTTGTGATCCACACAGACAAAGGCTTTGAAGTAGTCAATAAATCAGAAATAAATATTTTTCTCGAACTCTCTTGTTTTTTTTTTTTTTTAATGATCCAGCAGATAATGGCAATTTGATCTCAAGTTCCTCTGCCTTTTCTAAATCCAGCTTTAACATCTGGAAGTTCATGGTTCACGTACTGTTGAAGCCTGGCTTGGAGAATTTTGAGCATTACTTTCCTAGCGTGTGAGATGAGTGTAATTGCCCAGTAGTCTGAGAATTCTTTGGCATTGCCTTTCTTAGGGATTGGAATGAAAACTGACTTTTTCCAATCCTGTGGTCACTGCTGAATTTTCCAAATTTGCTGACATATTGAGTGCAGCATTTTCACAGCATCGTCTTTTAGCATTTGAAATAGTTCAACTGGAATTCCATCACCTCCACTAGCTTTGTTCGCAGTGATGCTTTCTAAAGCCCACGTGACTTCACGTTCCAGGATGTCTGACTCTAGGTGAGTGATCACACCATCATGTTTATGTGGGTGTGAAGTTGTTTTTTGTACAGTTCTTATGTGTATTCTTGCCATCTCTTCTTAATATCTTCTGCTTCTGTTAGGTCCATACCATTTCTGTCCTTTATTGAGCCCATCTTTGCATGAAATTTTCCCTTGGTATCTCTAATTTTCTTGAAGAGATCTCTAGTGTTTCCCATTCTATTGTTTTCCTCTTTTTCTTTGCACTGATCACTGAGGAAGGCTTTCTTATCTCTCCTTGCTATTCTTTGGAACTCTCCATTCAAATGGGTATATCTTTTCTTTTCTCCTTTGCTTTTTGCTTCTCTTCTTTTCAGAGTTATTTCTAAGAACTCCTTATTATCTCGTATGCCCACTAAATCTGTTATGAATTTGTGTATAAGATGTTTGATGTCATGACCACATGAATATAATTCTTGAATTTTTTGATATAAATATTGACTATGTTACCTCTACAGGTGATTTGTTGGAGAACAATACATCAAATGGTGGATGTATGTTTCTGCTATATTAAATCTCTTCCACAATGTTGCAAGAATTTTTGTGGCAAATGAAATGTGGTATCAAAAGTAACCAGAATTCAACTATGTTCTTCACCAAAATTTAATAGGTTCACTGACTCACAATAAGAGTGATTTGTTTTTACTCACATATATAAGGAAACGTGTCATCATTTTTTTTTCCTTTTGAAGTATTTTAAGCTATCACTGTATTTTTCTCTAAGAATAAACCAGTGCAACAGTTGAAAGCAAGTGCATTAGAAAAAAAATGTATGTTCAAATCCTGCCTTCATCACCTCAAAGACATTTTCTTCTTGGACATGTTACTTTCTTTGAATTTCAGTATCCTCATCTATAAAAACAAGAACGCAATATTCACTGTCTGTTTGTATACACAAGAATAATCAGTTTTAAGCAAATTTTACATATAGATTATAAATATACATGAACTGTATCCCTGATAGTTCAGTTGGTAAATAATCAACCTGTAAAGTAGGGAAACCTGGTTTGATTCCTGGATCAGGAATATCCACTGGAGAATGGATCAGCTACCCACCCCCGTATTCTCGGGCTTCCCTTGTGTCTCAGCTGGTAATGAATCTGCCTGCAATGCGGGAGACCTGAGTTTGATCCCTGGGTCGGGAAGATCTGCTGGAGAAGGGAACAGCTACCCACTCCAGTATTCTGGCCTGGAGAATTCCAAAAGGGAGTCACAAAGAGTTGACATGAGTGAATGGCTTTCACTTTCATACATGAACTGAATACCCACACAAGTAAAAAATATATATTTAGAAAACAAAAGTTTTTGGTAGTTAAGGGACATAGACAAACCATACTGTGAAATCATAAAATATCATTTCAGTGTAAAAACTTAATACTACTTTTCTTATATAATTCTTTCTGTTTAGCATTGTTGAAATGCAAGTTACCTGTTCTGAAAAGTCATAAGGATATTTTCTTTTTTTCTCTTTAATTCTTTTTTTATTTTTCCAAATTTCTTAATCCATCAACCTAAAACTATTTATTTAATAAATAAACTCTTACCATCACTGTATTGAGGGAAGTATACAAAAGAAGACAATTAATATAATCATGATTTCTGAATATCATGGTGTTTTTTCTACTTGCAGGAGATTATTTTTTTCTGTAAAAATATATTGGCAAAATCTTCTTGTTTTCTGTCAAATCTCAACATGAATCAGCCATGGGTATACATATATTCTATAAAGTGATTATCCTTCTATTAAAAATAAATTAAAAAATGCTTGGTGGGAGAAATATCAGTAACCTCAGATATGTGGATGATACCACTCTAATGGCAGAAAGCAAGGAGGAACTAAAGAGCTTCTTGATGAGGGTGAAAGTGGTGAGTGAAGGAGCTGGCTTAAGACTAAATATTAAAAAAAAAGAAGAACTAAGATCATGGCATCCAGCCCCATTACTGCATGACAAATGGAAGGGGAAAAGGTGGAATAGTGACAGATTTCTTTTACTTGGGCTCCCAAATCACTGCAGATGGTGACTGTATCCCTGAAATTAGAAGATGACTGCTTTTTGACAGGAAAACTATGACAAACCTAGATAACGTGTTGAAAAGCAGAACTCTGCCGACAAAAGTCCATATAGTCAAGGCTATGGTCTTCCCAGTGGTCACGTACCTTTGTGAGAGCTGGACCATAAAGAAGGCAGAATGCCAAAGAATTGATGTCTTCCAACTGTGGTGCTGGAGAAGACTCCTGAAAGTCTCTTGGACAACAAGGAGATCAAACCAGTCAATCTTAAGGGAGATCAACCCCAAATATTCACTGGAAGGACTGAAGCTGAAGCTTCAATATTTTGGTCATCTGATGTGAACAGATGACTCATTGGAAAAGTCTCTGATGCTGGGAAGGATTGCGGGCAGAAGGAGAAGAGGCCATCAGACGATGAGATGGCTGGATGGCATCACTGATGTAATGAACATGAATTTGGGCAAACTCCAGGACATCGTGAAGAACAAGGCATCCTGGCATGCTGCTGTCGTTGCGGTTGCAAAAAGTTGGACACGACTGGATGACTGAACAACAATAACATAGGAAACTAATTTAAGACTTAATGACAACCAACGTGTGTCTCTCAATGTTGTCAGTCACAGTACATTCTACATTTATTATGATCTGCATTAAAGAGGGAGACAGTTATAGTTTAAAAAAATGTTTTGGCAAATACAATCATTATATTTCTCTACAATAATTTTGTCACTGTGATTTTGAAAAGTAAATGGATTGATTAGAGTTAGTTTAGATTTTATATAAGAGTGGCACTTTGTTTGGAGTCTAAATATATGGGATATTTGACTGTTCATTACTATGGTATAATTAATCATTTTTGTTACTCTCTGTCCCTGAAAATTGATGCTGTTCTGCATCATTGCCGAGCTTTGAGAAGATAGTCATTATAAATGAAGCCACTTCACTTTCAAGGGAGATTAGCTACAAAATATGGCTCGGTGATAGAAAGTTTATAAATTCCAGTTTATTCCTATTGTGAATAAGGAGAGAAAAGTTAATAGAATTCCTGGATTTCCTGAGAAATTATTATCCATGATGGATTTAAAAGAGCTTGTTCTCCTATAGCATAAACCAAATTTAAAGTAATGCCAAGATCTATGAGTTAATATAAAGGGATTAAATCTATGAACTTTGATAGGAGAAATTCAGCAGGTCATTACGCTTGATATTAATAATATATTAAGAATGAAATAGTGGAGTAAGGGGCTTACCCAGTTGCTCAGTGGTCAAGAATCATGAGATGCAGGAGACACAGGGCCAGTCCCTGGGTAGGGAAGATCCTTTGGAGGAGGGCGTAGCAACCCACTCCAGTATTCTTGCCTAGAGAATCCCTTGAACAGAGGAGCCTGGCAGGCTACAGTCCATAGGCATAGGATGGCAAAGAGTTGGACATGATTGAAGCAACTGATCTCACACACACACACACACATTTACAAAGCCCATTTATATGTCTGAATTTTTCCAATTATTTCATGTATGTTGATGCCTTTTTATCATAACAATTCTTTGATTTAGAGACTTTTAGTATTTCCACATCTAGGGCTCCCCAGGTGGTGCTAGTGGTAAAGAACCTTCCTGCCAGTGCAGGAGAAATAAGAAACACAAGTTTGATTCCAGGGTCAGGAAGATCCCCTGGAGGAGGAAGTGGCAACCCAATCCAGTAGCCTTGCCTGAAGAATCCCATGGACAGAGGAGCCTAGCAGGTTACAGGCCCTGGGGTTGCAAAGAGTCAGACATGACTGAAGCGATTTAACAGGCACACACACATGCAAGATAAAGCCATGGCATAAAGGAAGACACTCTGGTTCTAAAGTTTATGTTTCTTACTACTGCATCATAGTTTAGATTATGCAATCTGAGCGTCTCTTGATCTTAAGTGAGACAGAATCATATACAGGATCCTGGCATGGCTGATAAACTCTTCCGAGTGTGCCTGGTCCTCACATAACCAATCATTATGACCATGGCTGAAACTAAGACAGTGCCTCACAGCCAAAGTATTTTTTTAATCTCATCCTTTACAGAAAAAGTTTGCCGACTTCTTGATTGGAGAATTCAATGTAAGCACATCACTGATACTAAAGAGATGCTGGACATCTGATATACCAGTGTGTAATGTTTGAGTAAGGTTATTACATTTTTCTTTAATGAAGAATCACTGTGGTAGGGATGTCCTATAAAATATGCAATTTAGAATTCTTATTTTCTCTATAAATAAAAAACAAATGCTGGGAAAATTGTAGTTTTAAGTAATGTTTAAAATTTCAAAGTGAAAATCAGGAAGACAAAAATGTCTTCAGCTTGCACATTATATAATGTGCTGGTTTAGTTACTAAGTTGTGTCCGACTCTTGCAACCCCATGGACTGGGAACCTGCCAGACTTGTCTGTCCATGGGATTCTCCAGGCAAGAATACTGGAGTGGGTTGCTATTTCCTTCTGCAGGGGATCTTCCCAACCCAGGATTCAAACTCGGGTCTCCTGCACTGCAGGCAGGAGACTGAGCTATAAGGGAAGCCCCATATTATATACTATTTCATAAAACTAATGATTGAAAACCAGTTGGATATCATACATAGGAGATTGATTATATGGAGTAAGTTATATCCAAAAAAGTAGAATCTGAGTTCTCTCACTTATGATCTATGTATATTTTTTGTTGTTCAGTAGCTAAGTCGTATCTGACTCTTTGTGACCCCATGGACTACAGTATGACAGACTTCCCTGTCCTTCATTATCTCCCAGAGTTTGCTCAAACTCATACCTACTGAGTCGGTGATGCTATCCAACCATCTTATCCTCTGTCACACCCCTTCTCCTCCTGCCTTCAATCTTTCCCAGCACCATGGACTTTGCCAATGATTTGGCTTTTAGCATCATATGACCAAAGTATTGGAGCTTCAGCTTCAGCATCAGCCCTTCCAATAAATATTCACAGTTGATTTCCTTTAGAATTGAATGGTTTGATTTCCTTGGAGTCCAAGAGACTCTCAAGAGCCTTCTCCAGCACCACAATTTGAAAGCATCAATTCTTCAGTGCTCAGTCTTCTTTATGGTCCAATTCTCACATCTGTACATGATCACTGGAGAAACCATAGCTTTGACTGTACAGACCTTTGTTGGCAAAACGATGACTCTGCTTTTTAAAATGATATCTAGGTTTGTCATAGCTTTCCTTCCAAATAGCAAGTGTGTTTTAATTTTATGACTGGATTCACTATCCACAGTGATTTTTCAGTACAAGAAAATACAACCTGTCATTGCTTCCACTTTTTCCCCATCTATTTGCCATGAAGTGAGGGGACCAGATGCCATGATCTTAGTTTTGTGAATGCTGAATTTTGAATGCTATCAACCAAATATCTGGGGTTGTTTATATTTCTCCAGGCTCTATTTATTCCAGTTTGAACTTCATCCAACCTGGCATTTCACATGATGCACTCTGCATATAAGTTAGATATCAGGGAGACAATATACAGCCTTCTCATACTCATTCCTTGAATACATTATTTTAGTTCACTGTTCCTCAGTTTTCTCATCTGTGAAGAGAGTTGGGTGTGGATTTATGAGTAACTTCATCAAATAGCTTTTGTAACTTAAAAACATTGCTTCTCACTCCTCCTCTGATTGTAAATCAGTTACAAGATACATGTGAGGCAGAAATGAGATGAAAGCATTTTGTTTATCTCTGATAAAAGTGACATTGCAGCATGTGACTAATTTCTGTAGCCAAGCAGATTTGCTACTATTGAGTCTCCAGTTTTGGGAGACTTGCCAGTTTTGGGACACTATCCAAAATCTCTCAATTGGGAACAATTTTTTTACCCCTAAACTGATAGCATGACTGATAGGAATCAAAATCTACTCACATCCCACTGGCCAGTTTCAACAAGGAAGAGTGAGGTATTGATCAAGCTACACTCTCAACGTTTCTAAAATTCCAACTCACCTGTCAAATTAAGTTACATCTCCTAACTTGGAGATGAATGAATGAGGAGCAAGAGAAATCCAGGAAGCTGGCACAAATGATGTTCTCTTCTCATTAAGGGAATGTAATAGATTCAGATACACATATTTACATGCCAAATTATTTTTAAATTGTGTATAAAAACAATTATGGAATTAACTGAGATTTTAATTTTCTCTAGTTTTTCTATGTTTTTCAATGAAAAGAATGCATTATTTTAAAATTAAAAGCAAAGTTCAACTTCCACCCTGAAAAATATCATTGAACAAATTGAATGTGCAGGGATATGCATCTAGTTACAGTGTCTGCTACATAGCTTTAATTACAGTTATAATTTTACAAAGTTTCCATAATATTTTTATTTTATACTATGGCAAACAGTACACACACAGACACACACACACCAGAGAGAAAATGAGAGGGAGAAAATTAAAAGGATTCTTTTTTCTACTTATATAAAATACCCCATTCTTGATATTTTAGCTATCACAAGTTTGATCAGGTGGTTGACAGCAAGCTCAAAGTTGGCAAAATCCGTTGAGCCATAGAATCTCATCATCTGTATTAGCAGAGAGAGCAGAAACACAAATCATTTTGTTGCTCATTCTGCAAAGCCCAAGATCCTAGTTAGCATCAGGATTCTAAAAAGCCTGCCAGTTTAGCCTAAAAAAGCTCCGGGATGCTCAAGCTTACACAGTGCTTGTTATGAAGGTTTTGAAAATATTCGACGTAAGTCTTTGGGGAGAGAGAGTTGGATACCGGAGCTCAGAACTCTTAGATCAGGATTATTCAGACAACCAAGAATAGTCTGTTAGCTTTTTCATGAGGATCTCAGCTTTCTTCCCTCTGTTAGGTTTGCCCATAACAGACTGATCTGTAGAATTTTGCTATTTTATGAATGTCAAAACCATATGATATATAACATGTGGTATTTTTGGAATTTCTTGATTAGATGTAATCCAAAAAATATCCTTAAAAGAGTAAATATTACATTTATATATAATAAAGCACATCATTTAGTATGGTCAAACAGGTAATATAAAAATATATATATGACAAAAACCACTGCAATGTTGTAAAGTAATTAGCCTCCAACTAATAAAAATAAATGGAAAATAAATAAATAAAAAGAATCATTGATAAAAAATATATATGCAACTTTGACAGTTTTCCTCATAATACACTTTTTTAAAACTTTAAATATTTTTTTTACATTAAAGCAAAAGCACTAGATTGCTCAACCTTTTAAATAAAATGATTGTTCCTCTAGATAACAGTATTTAAGTTTTCAATTACATTTCATCTAAATGCTTTATCTGTAATCTCATGGACCAGTCTTGCCAGATTGTGATAGTATCATGTATTTATTGATCTCTGTAACAATCCTGTTGATAATGACATTATTCTTCTTATTTCTGTCTAATTGTGAAAAATTATTACACATTTCTTCACAGTAGTTAAACATTTTTGTATCATTTACTATGCTTGCAAGTATATTTCTGTTCAAACAAATTACATTCTGTAATGATGTGGCTTACCAACCACTTTCAATAACTTATCACTCTTCACTGGTCTCTATGGTGAAAAAAAAAAAATTGATCCAAAGGAGCATTTCAGCACAACAGCAAACTAAAAAATATATCCAAAAGTGCATTTTGATACAATAATAAATTAAGGAAAGCATTGTATGTCAGTTGATCAACTAGAAACGGTTCTCCATTCATGCAGATATTAAAGACATCTGGAATACTGAGACAAAACAAAACACAAATGCTAGATAATCTACATTTCAATAGTTCCAGAGGATTTCTTTAGCAATTTCCATATGAAGTAGGAATTCTGTCCACCTTTGAAAGCTCTGAAAACATTCCTGGAAAAATTTATTTTTGAAGTACAATTAGAGTGTTTCCACAGTATATAGGCAGTTACAAATAATGTGCTAATCGTTAATTTTTAAATTACTTGCTTAAATGGCTTCTGTTCAGATACATTTTGGGTTTGAATATTTTTTCCTCTAAATGGACTCAACATTGCTAACTCAGAACTTCCAAACACAGCAGTATCACAGGTGTAAAATAATTCCTATTACAAATCCATATTGAAATCTCAGGGCCACTTTATAATATTGTCTACAATAGAGGGAATGGCTAATTATTAATAACTGGATGTAGAAAAGGAAATCTTATTAAATTAGCCATATCTGTGTATATAATAAGGGATTTTTAGAGAAAGGAAAATTAATATCTCATGTTTGGAATGAGAGGTTGCACAAATACACCACCTACTTTGCGTGCTATTACCAATGTTATACATGCTGGCCCAATATAATTATTCACAAGTGTCCCTGTTTCAATGGCAGATTAAATGGTCAGTATAGAATTCCTGGGGATGGAACTGAATGACTTGTAGAATAGGAAGGGAAAAGAAACGGTATGTTGATTATAGTGGGAGAAAAGGACAGTCCAGATTTTAGTTATAATACAGTCCACAATAAAGTCATGCACACATGATTTAACTTTGATTTGCAAAAGACAGATTGAAACCAAAGTGCTTTTGGAAGTTATTTATTTCTAGACCTTAATATTTAATTTCTGGACCTTGATGTTGCTCTTATTGCTTCTCACTCGGTGTTGTTGGTCTCACCCCTTAAGCTCTGTTCCTCCCATACACTTTTCTACAAGCGAGGATGATTTAAATCCTCACATACTTTCTCCTATACCAACTCTTCCTGTTGATCACATAATACTGTCA
Source organism: Odocoileus virginianus (assembly GCF_023699985.2). Lineage (NCBI taxonomy): Eukaryota > Metazoa > Chordata > Mammalia > Artiodactyla > Cervidae > Odocoileus > Odocoileus virginianus. The sequence goes on along the minus strand of NC_069687.1, from coordinate 17,849,162 downwards.
TATGAAACTTACTTTCATGGTTTGCCATATTTGGCATTTCCTTAAATGAAAGTCTACAATTTTTCCTACTCTTTACTGTAAAAGACACTATCTTTCATAAACTGGCTAGTTATTATCCAGCATTTTATACCTCTCCTCTCCAATTAAAAAAGTCCTTCAATCCACTTGCTCCATATAACCCATGTCTGTTCTACCCTGACTGTCCCAGTACCTCTTCATCTTTGCTAGTGTAAAGAAATACCTTAACTCTCACTTCTCTGGTGACACCAAACATACTGTCTCACTTCAGTGACAATCTCTGAAATTTTACACATCTTACAAACAGTGCTGGACTCTCTGGTAATGGGCTAATTACTTTGGTCAGGCTCTCTTGATTTCATGTTTGCTATTTTTTTTTTGTTCTTAACTGGATTACATTTTGGAAATGAGTGAGCATGCACACAGTAAATATTTCATTTTAGCATAGCTTAGATTTTCAATATTAAAATTCAGAGGCTTGCAAAATTAACATGCAAAAAGTTTCAGTGGATATAATATTGATTTTATTTTCTGTGTTTTGTATCCTCTTTTTAATTATTCTGAGACAAACTCCCCTGTAAGTCCTGAACATCAGAAAGAGTTAAGGTAAAACTCCTTTCTGCTAACTAATCAGTAGAAACTTTGGCAGATTTGTTTTTTTTTTTTTTTTACTTCAGAACAATTCACTTTCTGTTATAGTCAATATTAAATCTACTTTGGTTGAATGGAAGGGGTCTCTTCCAAATTCTCCAACTCATTCCATTTTCTTTTTTTTTTTTACTTTTACAGGCACCCATGTAATTGTTTGTTCTCTATGGACTCACTCATTTATTCATTATTATCATTATTTTGATGTTCTGTTAAATGCCAGGCACTTTTCTAGGGGCTGAATGTATATCATTGAAAAAGAAATTAGATAAGAAAACAAACTATAATCCAGACCCTCCCTGTTGTTTGGAGTGGGGAGATAATCAAGTTGAAGATAAATGTATAGTATGTTGGAAGATGATTGATAATGTGGGAAAGGTATAACAGACAGAAGAGAATTGTGGGCACCATGCAGGCAGGAGGAAGACAATTTAACTTGGTTGATTTAATAACATTTCCATCCTTAGACTCTCCAATCCCAGCTCTCCATTGACACATCCCTCATTCTTCCCAAGATATATAGTTTCAGGCCCACCAGGTTCCACCCTTTTTTCTTCTGATCTGCTGGTTTTCCTAGAGTGGTTTGTGTTATAAGAAAACACCATAGACTGGGTGGCTTAAACAGCATACATTTATTTTCTCACATTTCTGTAGGGTGGAAATACAAGATCAAAGTGTCCATAGGTTTGGTTTCTCCTGAGGCCACTTTCCTTGGCTTGTAGATAGTCATCCTCTCACTAGCCTCAAATGCTCTTTCCTCTGTATATGTGTGTCCCTGGTGTCTCTTGGTGTGTCTAAATTTTCTCTTCTTATAAGGACACCAGTCAGATTGAGTTAGGATCCATTCTCATTACCTCATTGTAAAATTACCTCCTTAAAAGCCCTATACCTAAGTAGTCACTGAGTTACTAGTGATGATTAGAGTTTCAACGTGTGAATTTTGGAAGGATATGATGCAGTTCTAACAGGTCCATTTGGCAAGCAAACATAGAGAATTTATCTTTGCTGGCATAGAATAGCTGTGCAGAGTCAAGTATTTACAAGACAACCTAAATAATCCTTCTGCCTTTTTGAGCTAAAATATTATGTCTTTTTATTCCATTTTGAATTTTGTTAGAAATAATTTATTACTGTTGTCTTAGAAAGTTGATGGATTTGTGCCAAACACAGAAGTTGGGATGAGAACTAGAAATGATATCATACAGACAAAAAAAAGAGGATATATATATATATGAAATATTTTAACCTTTCAACTAATTAGTGACTATGTATTGTGTGTGTGTAATTAATCTATTATAGTTTCTCCAAGGTTGTTATCGTGCTCTGGCTAAAAATAAGACTACTAATATTAAATAAAATTAAGTGCTAAATACTATTAATTAAGAACAAGAATTGACATCCATTAAGATTTTACTGTGTACCAGATAGTGAGCAAATAATATATGTATAAACATTTTTAATCTTCACTAGAAATCATAAGAGAATTATTTTTAAGTGTATTATTTATTAAACAACCCAGTGAGTTGTGCATTTTTATTACAGAGGAGGAAAAATGAAGTAGGGGATGTTTAAATAACCCCTCAAAGTCTCATAACTTTAGATTCGTAGAGATGAATTTGAACCCAGATTTGCCCTACTTCAAAGCCCTGGAACTTATCTCTGTTGCAAAGATGAGTTCAGAGATTAATTTCTACCACAATTCAATCTTTCCATCCAAATGCTATTAAATTGACAAATATGTTTTTAAGAGATGCTGCATTTTAGATCTAGCTATTTCATTTCCTTTGTGTTATTTCTTCCCTCATTTTGCAAAGATACTCACTTTGTGTCTTTAGCCATCAATCATTAGAAGTCACAGTCCATCTTTCAAAGAAAGAAACAATATACCACTTGAGATACTTTATGGAATTCCGATATTGGCACATTTTGCAATTGCACCATCGTGTTACCTTGGTTTTTGCAATATCCATCCAAGAGCCCAATTTTGCTTCAGTGATTGGGGTCATCACCTAGGGCTGACTGTTTCCTTCCCTCTTTTTCTCTCTACCTTTCTTATACTAATTCTTCAGTAGTTAGAAATAATTTAGTGTTGATTTTTTCATATTTGTCATTTGCAAATGCTATCAATTCACATTTTACATTTTTATTGTCTAATCTTCAGTGGCTATATACTGAATCAGTTCTTCAGATCCTACGTGCAGACATATAAATAATTTTAAAGATACCTTAAAATAATTCTCCAAATATATCTTTATTTATGTCATTTATTATGTCATTAATATATTGAATTACATATGAACTGAATATATTTACTCATATTTGCCATATTGTTGGGTTCTGTGTGTATTATAGTGTCTAAGTGCTATATGTATAGCGTTGCCTTAAATAAGAGAATGGTATTGTAGCTTTTATGATGTGTTCATAATATTCTGTGGTGATCACATACATATTTTTGATACTGATGATATAATAGCTGCTCAACAGAAACTAATGTTGACGTTTATACTATTAGGGATGATTGTACTTAAAGTTACTTCAACATGGACCTCTAACATATTTTCTATCAGACAGTGAGTAAGGGATATCTATGGCTATGGGATCTAGCAGTATTAGGGAAAAACAGACATGATAATTATTTTTTAAAAAGCTATATAGTATAAGAAAACTCACTGTCATTGCTCTCCTTTTAGATTTGAGGGACAATTTATATTTTGCAGTTCTTTAGTTTTAATCAGAAAGTTAGCACTGAATTTTTTAAACTGAATCAATGGGGATGCCCCCAGAGTTAACAGTATTTAATAATAACCAGTTTATGTCTTCCCTGGTGGCTCAGATGGTAAAGCATCTGCCTACCTTGTGGGAGCCCCGGATTCAATTCCTGGGCCAGGAAGATCCCCTGGAGAAGGAAATGGCAACCTACTCAAGTATTCATGCCTGGAAAATCCCATGGACCAAGGAGTCTGGTGGGCTACAGTCCATGGGGTCGCAAAGAGTCAGACACGACTAAGTGACTTCACTTCACGACACTTCTATGTGTAATGTTTGAAAATATGGATTATGGTAGGTACCAACATTCCCATTTGCCTAAATGAACATTGTTGACACTCGGCCAAGTTGAATATTCATAGTCTTTCCTAGAATATTCTAAGTTTGTCATTTCTGGATGCTGTAAGATAATTACATTGAGATAACTTTTCTTTTGTTTGTTCATGTATTACCTTAACCCCTTAGTTGTTGAATTTTTACTCAGCCAGCCTCAGGCTCAATAAGATACCTAGGTACTGAGAGTAGAGTGGTACCTACTCCCAGATCCATGATAAAGTTTAACTCTCCATGATTATTATAGGATTTCAGTTCAGTTCAACTGCAATGGGGACTTTGGTATCAAACACTATAGCATATGAGTTTTGGTATAATTAATGTTGAAGAGTTTTGGGAATTACACATTTGAATTCCTAGTATTTTTTATGGCTTTGCAAAATTAATTTAATATTATAAATATTTTTCCCATTTATAAAATTCATATAATATTGTAAAACTGAGGGAGATTGCTTTGACAAAAGATAAAGAAGGTAATATATGTTAAATAGCATGACATCTACCTAGAACTGAGCTTGGACCTCACAGGACTGCCCTCAACCTCCTCCTTGGAGACTGTGCTCTCAAGGAAAGGATGCTTATCTGTTAACAGATTAACTGAGAAGTGCCTTGAATTTCTGCAGGAGGACGAAAAGAGTCTGTGATCTCAGACACAAAGTCATCACAATATCAGTATCTTAAGGCATAAGGAATAGCGGGTGCCAAGCTAAAAATAAGTTTAAAGAAGTAAGTTCATAATTGAGAAGTTAATATATTGGAAGGTAGTAACTTGTGATTCCTCTGAGTCATCATATTCTTATCAATAATTATGTCTTTCATTAGAAATTTTCAGAACAGATTTACAAAGTCTGAATCCTTTTTCTATTTTAATTTCAGGTTTATCCACCTCTATATTAGAAAATATGGAAATGATACAGGTCAACTCAAGCTTGACCTTTTTTGTACTCACTTCTAGATGCCTTGGCTAGTCTTTAGTATCAGATACATATCCAAGAGTACTCAATATTATCTTCCTATGTTTATCAGATGTTTTGATGATGGCATTGATTTAATATTCTTATTAAATATGATATCAGTAACAAAACTTGAAGCATCTAAGTAAAAGGTCAACTTTGGCAACCTATAATTAACTCATATAAAGGAGATTTGTCTATACTAAGAAAATAATTAACCGAGTCATCTCTTGAAATTAAAATACCTAAGAAATATATCTTCTCAATTTTTACTTGAAATCAGATTTATACTCATGTCTTAGTTTGGACAAATAGTTGAACAAAAGGAAATAATTTGCAGGTCCATGTACATGAATTATCATGAATGATGGAGATAAATATTTAACATTTAATTCTGCAGGGTTTTTTTTTTTTTTTTGTATTCTATCAAAATTCTATTAGCAGACAAACATTGAAATGTGTTGAAATATGACAGATAGTTGCTTCTTTCTTGTAGAGAAAAATCCATTTACTCTAAAGAAGTCCATGGGGTCGCAAAGAGTCAGACACAACTGAACGAATTTTACTTCACTTCAAGCATATGTAACTTCAGATGCTACACAAAGTAAAAATATTTCATGATTAATGTTAAACCAATAAATTTGAAAACTTACATCATATGGACAAATTTTAAATTTAATGTAAAAATAAATACCAGAAGAAAAAAATAAATAAATAAAGAAGGAATTGACCACTTTAGAAAGAGCTAGATTTTCTGTTCTTTACTACAGGGTTGACATTTTAAGCACAGTGACACCAGCAATGTTGTGAACTAACATCGAAAAGACACAATATGTATACTATTTTAGGAAATCACAGAAAGGGAGTTCATTTTTATTATCCCCATTTTTAATTAAACTGAATGTAAATCAGATTAAGTATACCCCCAAACAAACAAAGTTAACAGAGAGGTTAAGGATGTGAATGCTGCTGCTGCTGCTAAGTCTCTTCATTCATGCTAGACTCTGTGTGACCCCATAGACGGCAGCCCACCAGGCTCCCCCATCCCTGGGATTCTCCAGGCAGGAACCCTGGAGTGGGTTGCCATTTCCTTCTCCGATGTGAATGCTACCTATCTGCAATTAATGAGACATTTGACTATTGTCCAATATGGTAGCCACAGGCCTCATGTAGTCACTTAAATCTGAACTAATTTAATTAAGCAAAATAAAAAATTCAGCTCCCCAGTCACACTAGTCACATTGCTAGTGTTTAGTGTTTCATGCTAATACCAAGAAAGCAATTCTAAATTATTCTGAGTTTAAGAAGTGTTTTGCAGAGTTAATGTTGCTTACTGAATTCACTCCATTTTAGGTCATTTAATGAAATAAAAGCATCTATCTGTGAAATGAATTTGATTCTTATCGCAGATGACAATACATCGTCATCACTTTTGCTTTGGATGCATTTTGATGTTAGTTGACATTGCTACTGGCTTCTGCAGTGGCTCAGTAGGAAAGAATCTGCCTCCAGTGCAGAGTTACAGGAGATGCAGCTTCCATCGTAGGTCTGGAAGATAACCTGGGAGACAGTATGACAACCCACTCCAGTATTTTTTTTTTTCACTCCAGTATTGCCTGAGAATCCCATGCACAGAAGGGCCTGGCAGGCTCAGGTCCATAGGGTTGCAAAAAGTCAGACAAGACTGAAGTGACTCAGCATGCATGCATGGTATTGTTATTATTATTGTGACTTAGTAATATTATTAGTGAAAGAATATTCAGAAGATAGAAGGCAATATTTTGTCTGGTTCCCTCTTTTCCTGGAGATTGATTTGTTCAGTTCAACATCATCTTGATTTTGGTTCTGAAAAGCCTGGTTTATGTTCTGTTCAGTTCAGTCTCTCAGTTGTATCCAACTTTTTTGCAATCCCATGGACTGCAGCAGGCCAGGCTTCCCTGTCCATCACCAACTCCCAGCGCTTGCTCAAAGTCATGTCCATCAAGTTGGTGATGCCATCCAACCATCTTATCCTCTGTCATCCCCTTCTCCTCCTGTCTTCAATCTTTCCCAGCATCAGGGTCTTTTCCAATGAGTCCATACATCACATCAGGTGGCCAAAGTATTGGAGCCTCAGTTTCAGCATCAGTCCTTTCAATGAATATTCAGGACTGATTTCCTTTAGGATGGACTGGTTGGGCCTCCTTGCAGCCCAAGGGACTCTCAAGAGTCTTCTCCAACCTGACAGTTTAAAAACATTCGTTCTTTAGCATTCACCTTTCTTTATGGTCCAACTCTCACACACATGTGACTATTGGAAAAAACATAGCTTTGACTAGATGGACCTTTGTCAACAAAGTAATGTCTGTGATTTTTAATACATTGTCTAGGTTGGTCATAGCTTTTCTTCCAAAAAGCAAGTGTCTTTTAATTTCATGTCTGCAGTCACCATCGGCCGTGACTTTGGATCCCAAGAAAGTAAAGTCTGTCACTATTTCCATTGTTTCTCCATATAGTCGTCATGAAGTGCTAGAACCAGATGCCATGATCTTAGTTTTTTGAAGGTTGAGTTTTAAGCCAGTTTTCTCTCTCTCATCTTTCATTTTCATCAAGAGACTCTTTAGTTCCTTATTGCTTTCTGCCATAAAGGTGGTGTCATCTGCATGTCCGAGGTTATTGATATTTCTTCCTGCAATCTTGATTCCAGCTTGTGCTTCATCCAGCCCAGCTTTTCTCATGATGTGCTCTGTGTATAAGTTAAATAAAAGTGAAGTAAAAGTGAAATCGCTCAGTAGTGTCCAACTCTTTGCAACCCCGTGGGCTGTAGCCTACCAAACTCCTCCGTCCACGAGATTCTCCAGGCAAGAGTACTGGAGTGGGTTGCCATTTCCTTCTCCAGGAGATCTTCCCGATCCAGGGATCGAACTGAAGTCTCCCACCTTGCAGGCAACACTTTACGCTCTGAGCCACCAGGGAAGCAAGTAGCAATATACAGCCTTGACATACTAATTTCCCAATTTGGAACCAGTCCATTGTTCCATGTTCGGTTCTAACTGTTGCTTCTTGACCTGCATAGACGTTTCTCAGGAAGCAGATCAGGTGGTCTGGTATCCCCATCTCTTGAAGAATTCTCCACAATTTATTGTGATGCACACAATCAAAGTTTTTAGCATAGTCAATGAAACAGAAGTAGGTATTTTTCTGGAATTCTCTTGCTTTTTCTATGATCCAGTGGTTGTTGGCAGTTTGATCTCTGGTTCCGCTGCCTTTTCTAAATCCAACTTGAACATCTGGAAGTTCTTGGTTTATGAACTGTTGAAGCCTGGCTTGGAGAATTCTGAGCATTCTTTTTCTAGTGTGTGAGACGAGTGCAATTATGCAGTAGTTTGTACACTCTTTGTGTTGTTTTCTTTGGGATTGGAATGAAAATTGACCTTTTACAGCCCTGTGGCCACTGCTGAGTTTTCCAAATTTGCTGGCATATTTAGTGCTGCATATTGAGCCTGAGTTGAGGCAGTGATTCTGCCAGGGGGTGCAATGTATGGGTCACAGGGTGTAAATCAGACAGATCTCGATTTTAATCAATTCCTTGTTATTTAGCAGTAGAATGACAGAGGAAACGTGCCTTTCTAGGCCCCAGCATCCTTGAGCATGAGGGCATTAACATACCGCATGGCACACAGTGAGTGATCACTGATTATGCTGAGCAGAGACTAGGTTAACATCATCCATAGGCATCTGTTCTGTATTTGTTATGTTGTTTGACATATATGGTTAAACTACTAGAATTCAGAAATTAGATATTCATGTATAGCTTGTCTTGTTTAAAAATATTTTCCTAAAACTTTACTTAGAGCTCAAAATGCTTTTTAGGTCTGTATATTTAGGGTTTGTTGTTTCTGTTGTTCAGTCGCTAAGTCCTATCTAACACTTTGCAACTCCATGAACTGCAGCATGCCAGGCATCCCTGTCCTTCACTATCTCCCGAAGCTTGCTCAAACTCATGTCCATTGAGTCGGTGATGCCATCCATCCAACCATCTCATCCTCTGTCATCCCCTTCTCCTCCTACCTTCAGTCTTTCCCAGCATCAGGGTCTTTTCAAATGAGTTGACAATTTGTATCAGATGGCCAAAGTATTGGAGCTTCAGCCTCAGCATCAGTCATTCCAATAAATGTTCAAGGTTGATTTCTTTAGGGTTGACTGTAATTCAGTTCAGTTCAGTTCAGTTCAGTTGCTCAGTCGTGACTGTAGTTAGTGCTACTTAAATGCTTTGGCTAATAGATTTCTGCCAAGAGAATGCACTGGTCATAGCAAACACCCTCAACAACAAAATAGGACTCTATACATGGACATCACCAGAAGGTCAACACTGAAATCAGATTGATTATATTCTTTGCAGCCAAAGATGGAGAAACACTATACAGTCAGCATAAATAAGACCAGGAGCTGACTGTGGCTCAGATCATGAACTCCTTATTGCCAAATTCAGACTTAAATTGAAGAAAGTAGGGAAAACCACTAGACCATTCAGGTATGGCCTAAATCAAATCCCTTATGACCATACAGTGGAAGTGAAAAATAAATTTAAGGGAACTAGATCTGATAGGCCGAGTGCCTGATGAACTATGGATGGAGGATTGTGACATTGTACAGGATACAGGGATCAAGACCATCCCCAAGAAAAAGTAATGCAAAAAGCAAAATGGCTATCTGAGGAGGTATTAAAAGCAAAGAAGAAAAGGAATGATATACCCATTTGAATGCAGAGTTCTGAAGAATAGCAAGGAGAGATAAGAAAGCCTTCCTCAGTGATCAATGCAAAGAAATATAGGAAAACAATAGAATGGGAAAGACTAGAGATCTCTTCAATAAAATTAGAGATACCAAGGGAAAATTTCATGCAAAGATGAGCTCAATAAAGTACAGAAATGGTATGGACCTAACAGAAGCAGAAGATATTAAGAAAAGATGTCAAGAATACACAGAAGAACTGTACAAAATAGATCTACACGACCCAGATAATCATGATGGTGTGATCACACTCACCTAGAGCCAGACATCCTGGAATGTGAAGTCAAGTGGGCCTTAGGAAGCATCACTACGAGCAAAGCTAGTGGAGGTGATGGAATTCCAAATGAGCTATTTCAAATCCTGAAAGATGATGCTATGAGAGTGGTGCACTCAGTATATCAGCAAATTTGGAAAACTCAACAGTGGCCACAGGAGTGGAAAAGATCAGTTTTCATTCCAGTCCCAAAGAAAGGCAATGCCAAAGAACGCTCAAACTACTGCACAATTGCACTCATCTCAAACACTAGTAAAGTAATGCTCAAAATTCTCCAAGCCAGGCTTAAGCAATATGTGAACCGTGAACTTCCAGATATTCAAGCTGGTTTTAGAAAAGGCAGAGGAACCAGAGATTAAATTGCCAACATCTGCTTGATCATCAAAAAAGCAAGAGAGTTCCAGAAAAACATCTATTCTCTTTTATTGACTGTGCCAAATCTTTGTGTGGATCACAATAAACTGGAAAATTCTGAAAGAGATGGGAATACCAGACCACCTGACCTGCCTCTTGAGAAACCTGTATGCAGGTGAGGAAGCAACAGTTAGAACTGGACATGGAACAACAGACTGGTTCCAAATAGGAAAAGGAATACAGCAAGGCTGTATATTGTCACGCTACTTATTTAAGTTATATGCAGAGTACATCAAAAGAAATGCTGGGCTGGAGGAAGCACAGACTGGAATCAAGATTTCCAGGAGAAATATCAATAACCTCAGATATGTAGATGACACCACCGTTATGGCAGAAAGTGAAGAAAAACTAAAGAGCCTCTTGATGAAAGTGAAAGAGGAGAGTGAAAAAGTTGGCTTAAAGCTCAACATTCAGAAAACTAAGATCATGGCATCTGGTCCCATCATTTCATGGGAAATAGATGGGGAAACAGTGGCTGACTTTAGTTTTCTCGGCTTCAAAATCACTGCAGATGGTGATTGCAGCCATGAAATTAAAAGATGCTTACTCCTTGTAAGGAAAGTTATGACCAACCTAGACAGCATATTAAAAAGCAGAGACATTACTTTGTCAACAAAGGTCTGTCTAGTCAAGACTATGGTTTTTCCAGTGGTCATGTATGGATGTGAGAGTTGGACTATAAAGAAAGCTGAGCGCCGAAGAATTGATGCTTTTGAACTGTGGTGTTGGAGAACACTCTTGAGCATCTCTTGGACTGCAAGGAGATCCAACCAGTCCATCCTAAAGGAGATGAGTCCTGGGTGTTCATTGATAGGACTTATGTTGAGGCTGAAACTCCAATATTTTGGCCACCTGATGCGAAGATCTGATTCATTTGAAAAAAAAAAAAAAAACCTGATGCTAGGAATGATGGAGGTCAGGAGGAGAAATGGACGATGGAGGATGAGATAGTTGGATGGCATCACCAACTCAATAGACATGGGTTTGGGTGGACTCTGGGGGTTGGTGATGGACAGGAAGGCCAGGGGTGCTGCGGTTCATGGGGTCGGGGAGGTTCATATACAACTGAGAAACTGAACTGAACTGACTTAACTGAAATGCTTTTAAATAGATAAGACAGATCTTTAGTAATATTACCAGTGAAACATTCAATCAGGTATTGAGTGCACTAGCCCCAAATGTCCATATGTATTCATTCATTCATTTATGAGAAATTTATCAAACACCTACTACATGCAAAGGACAACCACATAAGACAATGTTTGGTGTGATGGAGTCTACAGTTTTTTTTTGCCAAAGGAGACTGAGATTGGACAATCAAGTACACAATTAATTATTTGACTACAAATGTGTAAAATGCTGAAAATTAAGTTATAAGATCTTAAAATTCATAGACCAGATGAAATATAATCTACTCTGGATGCAGAAGAATGCTTGTTTGTGTGAATGTTGTTTAATTTAAAAAAATAAAATCAAGCCACATGTAAAGTATACAAAGATTGTCATAAAATTTTTTGTATAGTGATATGAGTGACAGATGGGTCCAGAGATTTATAGACCATTCAAACTGTGGGAAACCACATGAGAAGGCCTTAGGGTGCAAAGGAGCATGGCACATCTAAGGAGTTAAAGAAAGATGCTATGTTAAGTAAGAGCACAGAGTTAGGGCCTGTGAAGTAAGCCTGGCCTATACATGGGGCCTGACAAATAATGTGTTTTTTAGATTATATCTTGACAGCAATGGGTAGCCATTAAATTATCTTAAGTACAGCAGAGAGCCAGTCCATGTGAATTTCTAAAATACCACTTTGACTGATTTTACAAAATAGATTGAAGAATGACAAAAATGAATGCAGAAAGAAAAATAGTCTAATTATAACAGCATGATCAAGAATACAGGTATTTATACCTGTCTTTAGTATCTGCTGTTTAATTCTCGCAATGGCCCAGTGATTAAGTTCTCTTATTCTCCCACTTTGAGGAAAGTAGCTTAAAATGTAAATTATCTTGCCTAAAGTTAGATATGGAAATATCTAGGTGATAGAGTCCAGATGTATTTTCAGAGAAATTACCCCAGGGTGCAACAAGGACAAAAATGAACAAAGTCAAAATTGGTTTCTTGTCTAAACACTGTCAGATGATACTAAAATTTGAGAAAAATAAAGAAGTATAAGAAAAGCCTATATAATTTCTCAGTATATATCATAAAATTGATGGGAATCTACTTCATCTTTTTATTATGCTTTCAAATGGTATTTCTTTATGGAAAGAATAAATGTATATACATGTATATTTGTATATGTGTGTAATCACCCCACAATTAAGTTAATTGTTGTGTGTTCGCTCAGTCACTCAGTAGTGTCCAACTCTTTGCAACCCCATGGAGTTTACAGGTGAGAAAAAGTTGATTGCCATTCCCTTCTCCAAGGGATATTCTGGACCCAGGGATCAAACCCACATCTCTAAAGTTAATTGTTAAGTGCTTTCAATTGAAATTTCTGCTCTTTTCAAGAAGGTCAGATTTTTTATGCACATGATCATTTCACTTTAAACACAATTCATTTATTCTTAAATCTCCTCATATATCTTACAAAATCTAATTGTTTGCTCTCTTCACTTTGTTTCAGGAGTTTAAAAGCTTTATTTCAAGAGGTTATTTTACCTAATGAGTAAGAGCATCGACTAAAGTTAGACACTTTCAGCTGGCATCCAATCCTGCAATCTCACAAAAATTATCTTCTCCATGCCTGTTTCCTCACTATTATCAATATCACTTTCCTCATTTAATGCCTCATTTAAGCACCATGCACAGTGCTGTAGAACACACCTGGCATATGGCAGGGCTCACTGAATGTTGGATATTAAATACTAGTGATTGAAGAAATAAAAGCCACTCTCATATTTTTGTCACCAAGGCTTCAGAGTATACACAAGCACCTCTTCCCCTGTTGTTCTTTTCTTACCCTGGAGGAGAAATCCTTTCTCCAGTCAAATGCCATGTATTAACTTAGTCCTCTTAATCCCATCACCACTCTTGTTCTCCAAGGCTCCTCTTTTTCAGGAGTCTTCTGTTTCCTAAGACTTTCTCACGGTCTGCTGAATCTTCTTTTTATTGGCTTGTGAGCATCCATCTTATAACAAGCACATTTCTAGTCATCTTATTTCTTTGTTCCCCATTACAAGCACATTTGTAGAAAGAGCTGTCATATTCTCCATGCATTTGATCTGTGTCATAAATTGTGCCACTCTGATCAGGCTTCTTCTCTACCACTTATCAAAACACACTGTTGTCATTTTCCATTTTACCAAATTCAGAGCCCGCCTGCCATTCTTCCATATCCTGGAGATCAGCAAATATGTATCTGGGACTTACCTTTTTTCCAGTATCCTTGTTTGCTTAACAAATGTCTAATTGACATTTCTACTTAGAAAGATGTCTCAAACATATCAATCTGGTGCAAAAGAGAATTGCTGATCCATAATCTACCACCATCATTTATATCATGAGTTATTCACAATTGTTCAAGCAAGGTCTCAGTCATTATTATTATTACTTTGACTGTGCTGGATCTTCATTGCAGCACTCAGGCTTCCCTAGTTGTGGCAACCTGGCTTAGTTTTCCATATCATGTAGGATTTTAGTTCTCAGGCCAGGGATCAAATTCAAGACCCCTGCTTTGGAAGGTAGTTTCTAAACCACTGACCACCAAGGAAGTTTCCCCAGTCATTATTCTTGATTTTGTTATCCTCACCAAGGCTGGTCCTCCTTCTACCACCTCTGCGCTTCTCAGAATGTTTCCTTTCCTCCACTCTCCAAAGTACAAACCCCTCTGGTCACCAGTTTCTCCACCTTCATCTACACCAGCATGATCTGCTCCCTAAACTGATCACATGGTCTTCCAGTTCTTAGATCTCTCTACTCTCACAGCCCTCCTGATATTTCCCCCACAAAACTGAAAGTATGATCTTCTCAGAATATACCACTGATTATGTCATTCTTCTATATTTAGCATAACAATGGTTTATGTGTTAGCCACACACAACTTCATGTGTGACTTTATAAAACTTTGTTTTCAACACTTTGAATATTGTCTACTAATATAGGTATTTTATGAATCAGAGAATGAGTGATTTCTTTCATTTCACTATCACTACTTCATACTACTGCTTCAGAGAAGTAAGACTATGGGTGATAATCCCAAAATGCTAGACATAAATCCCAGCTGCTCTACCTGCAAGTAGAGTCAATTCTCTGGACTTCAGTTTCCTAAGCTCTAAAATGATAACAGTAACTATGACACAGAATTTACAAAAGAATAAATGTGTTAATAGACACAAACCCATTAGAATCATGTTTTTGAAGTAACGATGGTGATAATTATTCACTAATTTTTCTAGGTGTAACACTTTTATCCATATTTTTTTAAGACAGCATTAATTACTTACTGAGGGACTCTGAATCCTCTGTATCTTAGAAATAAAATGCGTTGATAATACATACAATTTCAATCTTAAAAGAATAGTTCTTTTATTCATGAATTTCTCTATGTGTTTATTTCTTGCTTCTCACATCAAGTGATTTCCAAGTCAGATGACCGCAAGATTTATTAACAACTAGATAAGCAGACAGTACCAGAAGCTTTTGGTAATTCATTTCTGGCACAGAGAGGCAAAGTGGAAGGCCAGGGAAGATACTTTCAAAAGAGAAATAAACATTTTCTTTGATTACCCATGTCTCTCAATAATTCTTCCACATTGAACTCCTGTTCAACAAGGATTAGGAACATACTTATCATATGAACCATCACAAAAGATGACTTATTAACATCACATTTCACAGTAAGTGAAGCAAATGAAGAAGTTTGTGCCTGACTTTGAAAGCTGGAATTTTCTAAAAAGTGAGCACAAATTTAGCATAGAAGTCAAGTGAATAGTCCCTTTCCTTTCTACTAAGATAACATCTCATGTCTTTCTAATTTTTCTTTCTTTCTTTTTGCTGGTTGCAATTATACTAGGATAATTATACTGACATTGAGAGACAAATTTCAGCTTCTTCCTTGTGTATAATGGCCAAAATCATTTAGATTCAATACAATAGAGGCTACATTTCCCTTCTGTCAACCATTTAAGCCTACATTAGGGTTTAAAAGACCTTCAGTGGCTACTCCAGCCTCAACCAAGGGGGAAAAAAAAAAATCAATTTTCCAGGATTTCTATAGCTCTTTTTTGGTTTCCATAGCAGTCAAGGGCAAGCTGAGAGGAAGGAGAAAAAAAAAAAAAGATTTATTTCCAACTCTAGTGAAAGCCGAGTCCCAAGATAAAAGAAAAAGCCAAGTATAATGAGAAAAAGGGAAAGTAAAAGAAAGCAAACTCCTATAGGTCTGTACTGAATATGACCTTTGTTCTGAAAATTCAGAGTAATAAATTATAAGAGAACATAGGACATCATTTGTGTCATTGAAGCTCTATTCTTGCTTGACTAGGGAGCTGAACGACAATACACAGATGGAGGGCAATGCATTTCTGAAATCATGTGCCAGCTCCCAGGATAGGGCTTGAAATGTGCACTTGCTGTTGGCACAAGAATTGCGGCTTTACTGCTCTAATGCCAGGACTGCATGCTCACATTCTCCTTTTTGTGCCAAAGTTAGATGCTCAGATCTAAAAGCTAAAATTCATCAAGTTTTAGCATTGCCTCTCCATAGCCAAATGATCATGGCATAAAGAGGTGCATTTTTTTACTTCAATTTAAAAGTAGAACTGTCACATTAAAATAAATTCACTCTCTTCAAAAAATTCAGATCTGAAACATTTCCCTGTCAATGAGCTTATCTAAAAGAGGCTAGAAAGCTTTATCTGTCTACTTTTGCTTTTTCTTGGGTAGTATAGCCTGGCCTTGTGTCAATTTCCTCTGGCTTTTAAATTTAGATACATATTTATTTTCTCTGCTCTGGGTACTAATGATATCCCTTGATCTTAAGAATTAGTTTGCCATGAATAATTCACAGAAATTAAGGTGGCCATATTTAATGATAGAGTCTCTAGCCAGTTGTTTAAAATTTTTATTGGAGTACAATTGATTTATAATGTTATGTTAGTTTCAGGTAAACAGCAAAGCTAGTCAGTTATACATATACATATATTCACTGTTTTCTTTTAATATTCTTTCCCCATATGGTCGATTATAGAGTATTGGGTAGAGTTCCCTGAGCTATACAGTAGGTTCTTATTTGTGATCTATTTTATATAGAGTAGTCTTTATATATGAATCCCAATGTCCCATTTTATCCCTCCCTGCCTCCAGCCAATTATTTAAAATGTGGTTCCATTGTAAGCCACTATTCTGTTTTGTCCCGAGGGCATGAAATTATTTTTCTTGTTATAACAGTGAAGTTTCTGCACATCCTCTTCTGGCTACAGCATACCCATAATATACAAAGCTACAGAAACTTCCAATATTCTCTATAATAGGAAATTCTTATTAAGTGTTCACATGTTACATCCCTAAAGTCCTAAACTCTGTGTCAGCAATTCTCAACCCCTTGTCGCACCACAGAATCGTCTAAGGAACAGCACAAAAAGTACCTTTGCCCTAGTCCTACCCTAGATCAATTAAATCAGAATCTCTGAAAGTAGGGCTTAGCCATCCATGCTTTTTGAAACTTCCCAATTGATTCTAATGTGCCACTGTAGTTGAGAACACAAAGGGATAGTCTGTCTCTTTGTAGAAGCAAACCAAGGGTGTAATTGAGGAAGTACAACCACATAAAGACTAATCCTAAATCAGTGATCCTCAAGACATAATAATGTACTTAAGAGTATACATAACCTTTCTAGTAACTTGCTCAGTTTTAGCAAGACTAGAATTAAGGATGTTAAAAAAATAATAATATTTTCTTGATTTTTCTTTACTTTGCATTTCTTTTGCAGGTTTTTTTTTTTTTTTTTTTTCATAGAAACATTGACAACTAAAGTATTCAAGCATACTGGAGTTACCTGTATGTAAAAAGGGAATGTGTGAGGATGACTATTGCTCCATAAACTGTACAGAGTAAATTTGCTACTGAAAAACAGAATCTAAAATACCTTCTCTGCCTGTTGTGCAAACAAGGGCAGTGGGAACCAGGACTCAGTTGATGTCTGCTAGAGAAACTCTTACAGGGGTGCTGAGAGCAACAGCTCTAGGTGTGTGGGCTCCATGGCTGACTCTAGAGCAATGCTCAGAGATCTAGCGCAGCTATTTCAGAGTCTGAAGCGGTGGCCAGCTCTTGAGTTGTAGGCCTGTTAATGCCGCACAATTAGGAGAGTGTAGAGCTGTTTTGGAGGCTCAGCTGATAAAGAATCCACCTACAATGCAGGAGACCCTTGTTCAATTCCTGGGTCAGGAAAATCTACTAGAGAAAGATTAGGCTACCCACTCCAGTGTTCTTGGGATTCCCTGGTAGCTCAGATGGTGAAGAATCAGCCTGCAATGCAGGAGACCTGGGTTTGATCCCTGGGTTGGGAAGACTCCCTGGAGGAGGGCATAGAAACCCACTCCAGTACTCTTGCCTGGAGAATCCCTGTGGACAGACGAGCCTGGACTGCAGTCCATGGGGTCACACAGAGCCGGACATGTCTGAGCAACTAAGGATAGCAGAGCAGAGAGCTCTTTGATGTGATCGGGTTTGTGACACAAAAGCAATATGACATGTTGGAAGCTTGGTTCTGACTCTAACTTGCAGCCCAGTATCAGTGGCTGGTTTTAACACCCACACTTCCTTTGGTATCATGAAGGAAGAGACCAGTCCTTGTGGGTGAAATTATGTGAACTGACAAGCTAGTGACAGCATTTGCTCTGTCAGTGTTCATAATGGGGAGAAGCTGAGACCCTCTCTGGTGTTACAGGGCCTGGAATCCTTTTATGTGGCCAAGATTAATAGTGTTAAATACAGGGCCACTGCCAGTTTTGGCCAGGACTTCATTAGAGGCCAAGTCCTTTTTCTGGGAGGCTGACCAGATGAGATCAATCTTGAACAAGCAAACACTAACCATCACTCAACCTACTTCTCTCATTCAAAGGACAGCTTGGTACCTCCTGTGTGAGCAACCCATTCTGTGTGGCTTGTGAGAGCTGTCATGATAACCATTAGTACCATAAGAATTCTGAAAGCTGGTTATAAATAGCTAAGCATCACCCTGGTGGTACAGACCATAGGCACGACAGGGTGACAGAGAGTAATTTTTAAGAAAAGCCTATGGCATGCATTGTCTAGCCTAACAATTATGACAAGGGTGGCCTCCTAGGAGAATCAGTATCTACAGGCTGGCTATAAGTGTCCTGAAATTCCCAGGGGCCCCAAATCATTCTTGAGCATGCAAGAGCCATTCTGCAGTGCTTGCTCAGTTCCAGGTATTTGTCCAATACTTCTACATAGTAGACATTCAATTAAAACACATAGATGCAATAAAAATGTTAACTGATATTTACTGAGCACTTAGTATGAATTGGGAAGCATTCTTCAAAACAACCTGTGAACGAGTAATTATTATTATCTCACTGTTAGAGATGAAAAGAGGTAAAGTCACTGCATGTGTTCAGTCGTTCCGTCGTGTCCAACTCTTTGTGAGCTGATGGACTGTAGCCCACCAGTCTCCAGCTCCTGCTTCTCTGTCCATGGGAGTTCTCCAGTCAAGCATATTCCAGTGGGTTGCCATGCCCTCCTCCAGGCGATCTTCCCAATCCAGGGATCAAACCCAGGTCTCCCACATTGCAGGTGGATTCTTTACCATCTGAGCCACCAGGAAAGCCCAAGAATACTGAAGTGGTTCTCCTACATTCTCCAGGGGAGCTTCCTGACCCCGGAATTGAATTGGGGTCTCCTGCATTGCAGGCAGATTCTTTTTACCCAGGAAGCCCAGTAAGTCATTAGCTAAAGATTATGAGACATGTGCATAGCAGAGCTTGATTTCAAATTATGCCCTGTTGATTGAAACTCTCTAGTGCTGCTTGTCAAGGCATGAGTGAATATGTTTTTTGGACAGTGAATTTTTTAGGAGCTCTGACGACCATGAGAAAGAAGACTAGTTAGAATGCAGTTACAATGGTGAATGTGACTTAGACAAGGACATGTCTATGGAATAGGAAACAAGTGGACAGATTCAAGAGATACTTATGGAGTTGGAATTAGCAAGACTTGGTGACTGAGTGCTTGCTTGTTGCAGGTAAGCAAGACAGATATATCAACCACTGTTCTTGGTTTCCTATCTGGTGAAGTGATATAGAGAGCACTGGAAATAAAGGAGATGTGTGTCTGGAAGATCATGCATTTAGTTTTGAATGAAACCAATGAACTATAACATTTCAATTGGAGTAATCAAGTAGGTTGTTGTGTATATTATTTATATTTCCTCTGATCCTTATGATCAAATAAGTTGCTTTGGTTGGGATTTTGAATTGAGTATTCCAGTGAAGTTATGTAAGGCTAATACATTACAGAAAAAGAAAAATAGAGAAAAATTGTTCAGAGGGCATCTTTGTAACGTGCTGGCTTAAAACTCAACATTCAAAAAACTAAGGTCATGGCATTCAGTTCCATCACTTCATGGCAAGTAGATGGGGAAAAATGTAAGCAGTGGCAGATTTTATTTTCTTGGGCTCCAAAATCACTGTGGTGACTGCAACCATGAAATTAAAAGATCCTTCTCCTTGGAAGAAAAGCTACAACGAACCTATACAGAGTATTATTAAAAATCAGGGTTATCCCTTTGCTGACAAATGTCTGTATAGTCAAATCTATTGTTTTTCCAGTAGTCATGTATGGATGTGAGAATTGGACCATAAAGAAGATTTAATGCCAAAGAATTGATGCTTTTGAACTGTGGTGTTGGAGAAGACTCTTGAGAGTTCCTTGGACTGCAAGGAGATCAAACCAGTCAATTCTAAAGAAAATCAGTCCTGAATATTCACTAGAAGGACTGATGCTGAAGCTGAAGCTTCAGTACTCTCACAACCTGATGGGAAGATACGATTCATTAGAAAAGACTCTGATGCTGGGAAGGATTGAAGGCAGGAGGAGAAGGAGACGACAGGATGAGATGGATGGATGGCATCACTGAATCAATGGACGTGAGTCTGAGCAAACCCCAGGAGTTAATGAAGGACAGGGAAACCTGATGTGCTGAAATCCGTGGGATCACAAAGAGTCAGACATGACTTAGTGTCTGAACAACTTAGAACCCAGTCAACGAAGAGCAACTCACAATTCATATTGAGAAAAATGACCTAAAGAAGAAGCAAAATGATGCCTAGCATTAGGGAATCACAAGTACAAATGAGAAGAAAGAAAGACAGAATATATTTTCAGAAATAGAAATAAAAAAGAAAATGAAATTTAAAAAGCTTGAAGATTGCCAAAATTGTTACTAGGGATCAAGGCTGATTTCAAAGATATCTGCATGATTTATTGTCTGCATGTTGTAGAAAACAATACTGAAATGCTTATGAATTTTTTAAGCTGGGGAAAGGAATTAATTTTGACCTAATTTCTAAGTCCTAAATTCATTTATGTTTATTTACTTGATGATAAAGTAAATGAGAATTACGGGGACACCTATTTTGACAGCTAAGCATATATTGATGATCTGATAGTTTTTTTTTTTTTTTTTCAGAATTAGGAAAATGGCATATCTAAATATATA
Organism: Odocoileus virginianus; assembly: GCF_023699985.2. Lineage (NCBI taxonomy): Eukaryota > Metazoa > Chordata > Mammalia > Artiodactyla > Cervidae > Odocoileus > Odocoileus virginianus. The sequence continues at coordinate 17,828,303 of NC_069687.1, read as the reverse complement.
GAAGCATGTTGGTAATGTTAGATTATGTAGAACCATAGGAAATCAGCTATTAAGTTACCCTAAGCAATAACCAAAATTAACTATGTTAGTTCAGATATTTGCTTGTTCATCTGCAGAAAACATTCAGAGGTATCCTTTTATCATTTAATAGCTATGATTTTTTTCTTTCTTTTTTATTGGTTGTTGTTGTTCAATCATCAAGTCCTTCTGACTCCTTGTGGCCCTTTGGACTATAGCGCACCTGGGGACTCTGTCCTTCACTATATTCTGGAATTATTTTTTTTTTTTTTTTGTTTGGGTATGTTGAAATAAAAAAAAAAAAACAATGTTGCCTTAATTTCTTCAGCACAATTAAGTGAATCAGCTATGTGTACATGCTAAGTCGCTTCAGTTGTGTCTGACTCTTTGCAACCCTATTAGAGAAGGAACTGGCAACCCACTCCAGTATTCTTGTCTGGAGAATCCCAGGGACAGAGGAGCCTAGCGGGCTACACCCCATGGGGTCAAAAGAGTCAGACACAACTGAGCAACTAAATCATGGACTGTAGCCTGCCAGGCTTCTCTGTCCTTGGGATTCTCCAGACAAGAATACTGGAGTGGGTTGTCATGTTCTCCTCCAGGGCATCTTTCTGACCCAGGGATTGAACCAGCATCTCTAATGTCTCCTGCATTGGCAGGTTGGTTCTTTACCACTAGAGCCACCTGGGAAATCGGAATCAGCTTTATGTATACAGACATCTCCTCACTTTTGGACCTCCCTCCCACTGCCGCTCCATCTCGCCTTTCTAGGTCACCACAGAATACCTAACTGAGCTCCCTTTTCTATACAGCGACATCTCACTCACTATCTGTTTTACACATGGTACTGTTTATATGTCAATCCCAACCTCCCTATCCATCCTGGCCCCCCTTCGCCCCACTCCTCATGTCTACGTGTCTGTTCTCTACCTCTGAGTCTCTATCCTTGCCCTGAAGATAAGTTCACCCATGCCATTTTCTAAATACCATAAGAAAACTAAAAACAGAACTACCATATGACCCAGAAATCTGACTACTGGGCATATACCCTGAGAAAACCATAATTCAAAAAGGCACACGCACCCCAATGTTCATTGCAGCACTGCACTGTATCACAATAGCCAGGACACGGAAGCAACCTATTGGCGGATGAATGAATAAGGAAGATGTGATACATATATAAATTTATTATTTTTCAAACATAAATGTTCAGGTTTCATATAACACTGCTTCCCTCCAATGCCATTCTATTTGTGCATTAATATTGTTAAAACTGTCATCAAATTCCTATTGAAAATAGTTACATAATATATACTATGAGAAATATGAATCACTGTGGAAATAAGATCTAGATAAATAAAGATGGGCATGCATATGGTATAGATACATATATAGAATGCCTATTCACATCATTGTCCAATACTCAGTAATTGTGAGACATTAGATTGAGAATTGAAACATGTGTGCTGATGTCCAAACCCTTAATTCTATTTACTTTTAGATGAAAAATTCTCTTAATTGATTCTTCCTTTCACAGTAGATTTCTCTGGAGCATACAATGCTGTTTGATAACATTTTACCCATGGTAGAACTTCTTTTAAAGTTGGAGTCAGTTCTCTTAGTTGTCACTGCTTCATCAACTGAGTTAATGTAATATTTTTTATCTTTTGTTGTCATTTCAATGATCTTTGTAGAATCCTCCCAGGACTAGATTACATCTTAAGAAACCACTTCCTTTGCTCATCCATGAGAAGCATCTCCTCCTCATCCATTAAATTTTGTCAGAGATTGCAGCAGTTCAGTCATATCTTCAGGCTCCACTTCTAATTCTAGTTATCTTCCTATTTCCAGCACATCTGGAATTTCTCCATTGAAGTCTTGAATCCCTCAAAGGCATCCAAGAAAGTTGGAATCAACTTCTTTAAAAGCCCTGTTAATTTTGATAGTTTGACTTCTTCACATGAATCACAAGTGATATTAATGGCATCTAGAATGATGAATTCTTTCTGGAAGGTTTTCAATTGACTTTTCCGAGACCCATCATAGAAGTCAATTTCTATGGCAGCTATAGTCTTTCCAAATGTATTTCTTAAAAAATAAGTCTTGAAAGTAAAAATTGCTCCTTGATCAGTGGGTTTCAGAATAGATATGAACTAGCAGATGTGGGGGCTTCCCTGGTAGCTCAGCTGGTGAAGAATCTGCCTGCAATGCAGGAGACCCCAGTCTGACTCCTGGGTTGGGACGTTCCCTTGGAGAAGGGATAAGCTACCCACTCCAATATTCTGAGGCTTTCTTGGTGACTCAGACAGTAAAGAATTCACCTGCAATACAGGAGACCTGTGTTGGATCCCTGGGTTGGGAAGATCCCCTGGAGGAGGGCATGGTAACCCACTCCAATATTCTTGCCTTGAGAATCCCCATGGACAGAGGAGCCTGGTGGGCTACAGTCAATGAGGTTTCAAAGAGTTGGACACAACTGAGCACAGAGCAGGTATGAAAGCAACGATCTCACTGAACATCTCCTTCTGAGCTCTTGAGCATCCAAACACACTGCCAATGGGCTGTAATACTTTGAAAGATATATTTTTATCTGAGCAGTAGGTTGCATCAGTGGGCTTAAAATAATCTGTAAACCACATTATAGGTCAGTGTGCTGTCATTCAAGCATTGTTGTTCCATTTATAGAATACAAGGGGAGTAGATTTAGCATAATTCTTAAAGGCCGTGGGGCTTTTGAAATGAATGATATATGAGAACAGGCTTCTACTTAAAGTCAATAACAATGACACCTAAATAAGGGAGCCGGCCTATTCTTGGAAGCTTAGAAGCCAAGCACTGACTTCTCCTCTCCATCTATTAAAGTTCTAGATGACATTTTCTTCCAATAGAAGGTTGTTTTGTCTACACTGAAAATCCGTTTTTTATGTAACCATCCATGTTCATGAATTATCTTAGCTAGATATTCTTGACAATTTAGGTACAGCTCCTACATCAGCATTTGGGGCTTTGTCGCATTTTCTTAAAAAAAAAAAGATGGCTTCTTTTCTTAAATCTCATGAGCCAACCCCTGCCAGTTTCAGACTTTTCTTTTGCAGTTTCTGCTGTCAGCCTTCATAGAATTAAAGAGAGCTAAAGCCTTACTCTGAGTTAGGCATTGGCTGGAAGGAATGTTGTGGCTTATTTGATTTGCTATCAGGACCAATAAAGCTATCTCCATCTCAACAATAGGTGTGGTTCTTTAAAAGTTCTGTTAATGTTGATATTTTGACCTCTTTCCATGAATCACAGTGTTATTAATGACATCTAGAATGATGAATTCTTTCTGGAAGATTTTCAATTGACTTTCAGTTTTCTTATCATTTATGCATTCCCTGGAGTAACACTGTTAATATCCTCCAGGAATTTTTCCTTTGCATTCATAACTTGACTGCTTGGCATAAGAAGCATAGCTTTGGGCTGGGCTTGGCTTTCTACATGCTTTCCTCACTAAGCTTACTTCTAGCTTTTGATTTACAGTGAGAACCATGCAATTCTTCCTTTCACTTGAACACTCAGAAGCCATTGCAAGGTTATTAATTGGCCTAATTTCAATATTGTTGTGTCTGAAGGATTAGGAAGGCCTGAGGAGAAGGAGAGAGTGAGAAAGATGCCAGTTTGTGGAGTAGCCAGAACACACCATTTATGGATTAAATTTGCCATCTTTTTTGGCTGCCCCAAAACAATTGCAACAATAACATCAAAAATCACCAATCATGGATCATCATAACAAACCAACGAAAATGCTTGAAATACTGCAAAAATTACCAAAATGTGATACAAAAACAGGAAATAAATATGTGCTATTGGAAAAATCGTGCCAGTTAACTTGCTGGACACAGGCTTGCCACAGAAGTTCAATTTGTAAAAACTGCAAAGTCTGTGAAATGCAACAAAGCAAAGCACAATGAAATGAGGTATGCTTGTGATAAATCAATAAATAAATATCCCCTAACTCCAGTGGACCCAACCTCTTTATTTGGGGAGAATAGAACAAGAGAATAGAATCTTGAAAGGCACTGGGAAAACTGAGTCCTACACTCAGTACCATCAAATATGAGTTGTATCACCTTTGTGAGTTCAGTCCAGTTCAGTTCAGTTGCTCAGTCATGTCCAACTCTTTGTGACACCATGAATCGCAGCACGCCAGGCCTCCCTGTCCATCACTAACTCCCGGAGTTTACTCAAACTCATGTCCATCGAGTCAGTGATGCCATCCAGCCATCTCATCCTCTGTCGTCCCCTTCTCTTCCTGCCCCCATTCCCTCCCAGCATCAGGGTCTTTTCCAATGAGTCAGCTGTTTGCATGAGGTGGCCAAAGTATTGGAGTTTCAGCTTCAGCATCAGTCTTTCCAATGAACACCCAGGACTGATTTCCTTTAGGATGGACTGGTTAGATCTCCTTGCAGCCCAAGGGACTCCCAAGAGTCTTCTCCAACACCACAGTTCAAAAGCATCAATTCTTCAGCCCTCAGCTTTCTTCACAGTCCAACTCTCACATCCATACATGACCACTGGAAAAACCATAGCCTTGACTAGACGGACATTTGTTGGCAAAGTAATGTCTCTGCTTTTTAATATGCTGTCTAGGTTGGTCATAACTTTCCTTCCAGGGAGTAAGCATCTTTTAATTTCATGGCTGCAATCACCATCTGCAGTCATTTTGGAGCCCCCAAAAATAAAGTCTGACACTGTTTCCCCATCTATTTCCCATGAAGTGATGGGAACAGATGCCATGATCTTAGTTTACTGAATGTGAAGTTGCATAATATTATCGGAATCTTAGTGTCCTTACCTGCAAAAAGGAAATGGGGATGCCTAGTTGAGGATGTTATTAGAGATTATTTTTCAAGTTCTTGATGCGATATTTGGCACAGAGCAGTACTCAGTCCTGCTCCCTATTGTGTTACAAATGATGGCCACACAGAGTGATGAACAGGGTAATGTAACCAGTGCTTCGGAAATTAAGAAAGGGAAGCATTTCTGACAAGGCTGAAGAAGGATCTGTTTTGAATTAGCTCGAATTTGGAAGGAGGACCTTTTAGGCAGAGACACTTAGTTTGCACCGTCTCTACCCAGAAGTCGGGTACAGATTCTGCGAGGCAGGGGGCCACTGGAGAGGGCAGGGGCTGATACCAGGGAAGGTATCTTCAAAGCTAATTTTGTCCTCAGATCTATATTTCTAATTTCTTACCAGGCATTTTTTTATTGACTGTTTCACAGACACTTCAAATTCAACATGCTTCACTTCTGCGAAGAAACTCACTGTCTTTTCTCCCAATACACACACACAACCCTTCTTTACCCCTTGCCAATGGTGTATCCATCCTCTTAATTGAAGTTGAAAAAAAATAATGGATTCATCTTCAGTGTGTAGCTTTCTCATACAGTTTGATGCCACAGATTATCATAGGGACAGGAAAAGGAAACAACGAAAATTTGCTATTTGGATAAGCTTCAGTAAGAGGAATAGAAAGGAGGGTAATTTTGTAGCTAAGTATTTAGTTCAAATGCTTCCCTGGTGCTATATGAATAGTATCTTCGATTACTCTTTCCTGTTACTATTTCTCATCTCAAAGCTCTTTCTTATTGTTTCCAAACCCAATTAACATGAGAAATTGTACTGCATTATACTATGTGTTCCGTTTGTTTGCTTATGCTTTTGTTTTGCTATAAGTAGAGTGAATATTATGAGCTGTATATATGGCTCTCAAAAGTAAATTGTGTCTATAGACCAAACAAGAACATTCAAGTTAATGTAAATGTTTATGATTTTTGTGTAACAATTACATTCCATGACATTATTTGAAAATTTACCTTGTGAAAAGAACACCTGGGTATATTTTTCTCATTTATTATATTATCAAACATGCACACTTGGCTTTGGCATGCATTTAAATAGTGATTTATTTCCCTCATACCATTGATTTGCAGTCAATTAAAGTTGTCTTGAAGCTGTATTTCTATGTACTAAGTGATTTGCTGCTGTTATTTTCTTCTTCTAGTTTATTTATTCTAGTAATATTCATTGAGCATATAGTAGAAGCTGTGTTTTAATTTTTCACATTTAAACTAGTTTGATCACAAGGTAAATAATCCACAACAATGCACTTTAAAATAATTTGGCAAGGCTTGGTTAGATGCAAGAAAACAATATGCTGATACACTTAATAATGAGCAGGACAATATAGATTCAGTATTAAAAACAAAAATATACCCAGTTAGGTCATTGTTTTCAATGTATTTGTCTTTCCAACAAGCCAGCTTTATGAAGTTAACATAAATCAAGGTGATATAGTTACCTATTCCCAGTACATGAAAGAAAAAGGTTTCCAAATTAATTCATATACCTACAGAGATAGACTTTGGCTTATCTGATGCAGAGTCAACTCACTGGAAAAGACTCTGGTGCTGGGAACAATTGAGGGCAGGAGGAAAAGGGGCCAACAGAGAATGAAGTGATTGCTTGTCACCTCTGACTCAATGGACATGTGTTTGAGCAAACTCCAGGAGATAGTGAAGGACAGAGAATCCTGGCATGCTGCTGTTTATGGGGTCACAAAAAGTTGGACAGAACTTAGCAACTGAGCAACAACAACTGAGACAAACACCCTCACTATCCTTACTTATGATTCTCAAGGTTCTGATAAGTGCATATGTTAAATCTATGAACCGTTAGCTTAATATATTAACAAAGTTATGGAAATACTGGTTTCTGCTGCCACTTGAAGGTAGAGTGTTTCTATGAAAATTTCTCAAGCTGAAAGAGAGTAAAACAAATCGATTTTCAATTTTCACCTTTTTTTTTTTTCATAAAAGTGTAAATCCTCTTTTGATTTATTTTGGCTATCTGAAACAGGTACTAATGAGGTCTTCATTTTGTAAAAGTGGAGTGGCATGAAGCAGATTTGAAAAGCCAGGATGCCTGCAGTCGAGTTGAGGACATTCAATCTGACCATCTCACATTTACTGCAACCATCCTCCTTGGATTTAAAATGACTTCTTTCTTGTAAGTTGCCATTTCAGTTCAGTTCAGTTCAGTCGCTCAGTTGTGTCCGACTTTTTGTGGCCCCACGAACCGCAGCCTGTTCTTATGTATCATTCATTCCAAAAACCCCAAGAGACTCTCAAGAGTCTTCTCCAACATCACAGCTCAAAGCCATCAATTCTTCGGAACTCAGCTTTCTTTATAGTCCAACTCTCACATGAGTACATGACCACTGGAAAAACCATAGCCTTGACCTTTGTTGGCAAAGTAATGTCTCTCCTTTCTAATATGCCATCTAGGTTGGTCATAACTTTCCTTCCAAGGAATACGCGTCTTTTAATTTCATTGCTGCAATCACCATTTGCAGTGATTTTGGAGCCCAGAAAAATAAAGTTAGCCACTATTTCCCCATCTATTTGCCATGAAGTGATGGGACAGTAATTGATATACTTGTTTTATTTTTTTTATTCTGAATCTGATGATGTACAAATTAATGTTTTCTGTTATGCTAGCACAAAACACTTGTCGAGTGAGTCCTTTAATTTTACACTGAAGTCCTTCTTTTGAAATGGTAACATCAATGACTTAGACATATTCATTATATGAAAGAATGAACAAATGAATGAACACTTTAAAATCTAACTTACACTGTTGAAGAGAATTGCGGAACTAAAAATTTAGGTAATTTTTCCACTCTCTCCAATTATTACTGACTTTTGGTGTTTTTTCAATACATATTCTATCTATATGTCAATCTTAAAGTTTCTTAGTATTTTACCATGTGCTAATGTGATTCATGGGGTCGCAAAGAGTTGGACAGGACTGAGCAACTGAACTGAACTGAATGCATTAAAATAAATTCATTTGCAATTAAATATTATAATTTAAAAGCATTCTGTCTTTGAATGTGTATCTTAGATTTAACATTCTTGTAGGTGGGAGGGAAAATTATATCTTTGCAATATTTCCTTATTAAAAAAAAGTTTTTTGCTGGTCTATATAGAAACTTTAGCTATATAAACTATAAAATAATAACAATGGCAATAGAAATACTAGTCATGTAACTTTCAATGCAGTCATTTCTAAAAATTGCAGACTTGCCTGACAGATAGAAATATGATGTTAGCATATTTAATCTGCTAATTGTGTCATCTTGAACACATGCCTAACGGTTTTGATGAAGGATAAAACCCGGGCTTTTATGCTATTGCTTGGATTCAGCTGTAAGGGATATTCCACCCAGAACAGGAGGCATTGTATGCACTGTCTTATTTAAAAATCTTGCCATTTGGCACCTAAGCTCTCAGACAGAATTCCAACCCAATTGTAAGCAGGAAGGATGCCAATTTAACAGATGAGCGGAAAATGCCAAGGCCAAGAGCCCAGGTTCACATATCAAATGTGCTTACTTAGGGCAGGATTCCCAGTTATAAGTCTTCAGCCATCTTCAGAAAAACTGTGCCAACTTGAAGAGGTTGCCTTGCTTTTAATCCCCATAGAACTAGAATTAACCTTGAATTTATTTTTAGAGATGCAATTTAGTCACTAATCTCTATTATCTTTTTAAGCTGGAGGAAGAATAGGTAGCTTTGGATTTATGCATTTAATTGCCCAATCCTTACTCTGTTGTTTATCTCATTTCTCATTATGATTGCAATAATTTAAATGCCATTAATTCAAAACTTTGTGTTGACTGCACTCATATTGAACTATCGTTTATGAATGATATGGTAACATAACATATAGGACTGATTTTTTAAAAAGATGTTTACCGATTTTCTTAATAGTCTCACAATATTCACTCAAAGCTGTAAGTCAAGATGAATAATGTGTGAATAATTATGTACATTTGACCTTTATATGATAGTGAAAATTAATAATTCACTGGGTCATTTTACCCATGGATGACTGTTGATGAAAATGTATGGTAAGAATCAGGTGGAGAGGGAGGTGGGAGGGGTGACTGGGATGGGGAATACATGTAAATCCATGGCTAATTCATTTCAATGTATGACAAAAACTACTGTAATGATGTAAAGTAATTAGCCTCCAACTAATAAAAATAAATGGAAAAAAAAATAAAAAAAAATAAAAAATAAAAAAAATAAAAAATTTAAAAAAAAAAAGAAGAAATTTTGTTGAGAAACTCAGTATTATGGTCCTTAAAAAATTGCATTATATTTTTAAAATATGTAACTAGGAAATGCTTTTGAGAAAACTGTTGGGCAATTTCTGGTGTTAACTAAAATGAGCTAGTATGCATTCCTAGTTGAAGTCTATTGGGTGTATAATAAAAAGTGCTGAGACTGAATCTGATTCACAAAGGTAGTTAGTGCACTTAGATACTGGTGTTCTTTTCACATAATTTAGCAATTGGCAGAGCAAGAAAATTTTAAAAATATATGAATATTTAAAGGCCAAAGTTTACAAAGAAATTAAATACTAAGAGAAAGATCTTTTTTAGATATTTCCAGTGTAAAACAACATGACCTCTCAAAAGGCAAGATTGCTATAAAGGTGACACTTCCAACTGCTTTATAATCCATGTGACAGCCAAATGCTAATCTCTAATTTGTTTTACTAGTGTGCCTAAACATAAGATGCCATTGTTATGAAAACTTTTATGATTTTGTTAAATAAGGAAATCATGCCAGTTATAGGGATATTAGACAATACAGATACTGACCCTGGTGATTCAACAATAAAGAATCTGCCTACTGATGCATGAGCCATGGATTTGATCCTTGGGTCAGGAAGATCCCCTGGAGAAGGAATTGGCAACCCACTCCAGTAATCTTATCTAGGAAATCCAATGGACAGAGGAGCATGGTAGGCTAAAGTCCATGGGGTTGCAAAGAATCGGGCATGACTGAGCAACCAACAACAACAGACAGTACAGATATGCACTATAGGTTGACTAGCAAAATAGATTTGGAGGCAATTTCCTATTCTAAAAAGCAAATATATTTATTTGCAAAATATGTCCTTATTGATTTAAAATAGGATACCAACATAATTATTTTCTCACTAAATCATTAAAATTATTTTAAAAGGAAATAGGAAATTAAATACTCTCTCTTTCTTTAGTGGCTAAGTCGTGTCCGACCCTTGTGACCCCATGGACTGTAGCTTGACAAGCACCTCTGTCCATGGAATTCTCCAGGCAAGAATACAGGGCTGGGTTGCTATTTCCTTCTCCAGGGGATCTTTGACACAGGATTTGAACCCGGGTCTCCTGCTTTGCAGGCAGATTCTTTACCAGCTGAGCTATGAGGGAAACCCAGAATTAAATACACTCTCTCCAAAATAAATCTCAAATACATATGAAGAAAAGCATGGATAAGATGACTCAAAACAATTTGATCAGTTCAGTTCAGTCACTCAGTCGTGTCCGACTCTTTGCGACCCCATGAAATGCAGCACAACAGGCCTCCCTGTCCATCACCAACTCCCGAAGTTTACTCAAACTCATGTCCATCGAGTTGGTGATGCCATCCAGCCATCTCATCCTCTGTCGTCTGCTTCTCCTCCTGCCCCTAATCCCTCCCAGCATCAGGATCTTTTCCAATGAGTCAACTCTTCATATGAGGTGGCCAAAGGATTGGAGTTTCAGCTTCAACAGCAGTCCTTCCAATGAACATTCAGGACTGATCTCCTTTACGATGGACTGGTTGGATCTCCTTGCAGTCCAAGGGACTCTCAAGAGTCTTCTCCAACACCACAGTTCAAAAGCATCAATTCTTCAGCACTCAGCTTTCTTCACAGTCCAACTCTCACATCCATACATGACCCCTGGAAAAACCATAGCCTTGACTAGATGGACGTTTGTTGGCAAAGTAATGTCTCTGCTTTTTATTTTTTTTTTCCATTTATTTTTATTAGTTGGTGGCTAATTACTTTACAATATTGTAGTGGTTTTTGTCATACATTGACATGAATCAGCCATGGATTTACATGTGCTCCCCATCCCGATCCCCCCTCCTAACTCCCTCTCCACGTGATTCCTCTGGGTCTTCCCAGTGCATCAGGCCCGAGCACTTGTCTCATGCATCCAGCCTGGGCTGGTGATCTGTTTCACCCTAGATAATATACATATTTTGATGCTGTTCTCTCAAAACATCCCACCCTTGCCTTCTCCCACAGAATCCAAAATTCTGTTCTGTACATCTGTGTCTCTTTTTCTCTTTTGCCATCTTTCTAAATTCCATATATATGCATTAGTATACTGTATTGGTCTTTATCTTTCTGGCTTACTTCACTCTGTATGATGGGCTCCAGTTTCATCCATCTCAGAACTAATTCAAATGAATTCTTTTTAATGGCTGAGAAATATTCCATGGTATATATGTACCACAACTTCCTTATCCATTGGTCTGCTGATGGGCATCTAGGTTGCTTCCATATCCTGGCTATTATAAACAGTGCTGTGACGAACATTGGGGTGCATGTGTCTCTTTCAGATCTGGTTTCCTCAGTGTGTATGCCCAGAAGTGGGATTGCTGGGTCATATTAGAAATGTCTCTGCTTTTTAATATGCTATCTAGGTTGGTCATAACCTTCCTTCCAAGGAGTAAGCGTCTTTTGATTTCATGGCTGCAGTAACCATCTACAGTGATTTTGGAGCCCAAAAATTATAAGTCTGACACTGTTTCCACTGTTTCCCCATCTATTTGCCATGATAATGGGACCAGATGCCATGATCTTAGTTTTCTGAATGTTGAGCTTTAAGTCAACTTTTTCACTGTCCTCTTTCACTTTCTTTTCATCAAGAGGCTTTTTAGTTCCTCTTTACTTTCTGCCATAAGGGTGGTGGCATCTGCATATCTGAGGTTATTGGTATTTCTCCTGGCAATCTTGATTCCAGCTTGTGCTTCTTCCAGCCCAGAGTTTCTCATGATGTACTCTGCATATAAGTTAAATAAGCAGGGTGACAATATACAGCCTTGATGTACTCCTTTTCCTAGTTGGAACCAGTCTGTTGTTCCATGTCCAGCTCTAACTGTTGCTTCCTGACCTGCATACAGGTTTCTCAAGAGAGTGTAACTTAAATTTTGCTTTTTGGACTGTGAAAGATGCAAAATGTCATGTGGCTACCATTTCCTTCTCTCTTGTGCTTCCATAAGTATGTTATGTGTTTACGACCTTATAATTAAACATATATTGGCCATAGTTTGGGGTGATTTAGTCACTAAGTCGTATCTAACTCTTGCAACCCCATGAACTGTAGCCTGCTAGTCTCCTCTGATCATGGGATATCCCAGGCAAGAATACTGTAGCACATTGTCATTTTCTTCTCCAATATTGGCCATGAGTTGTACAAAAATAATAAACTTGCTGCATATCCACACATATACAGGCAAAACTCCAGATGCATAGTTTAGCTGCAGATACATAAAAATAATTTTCCCTTATCTTAAAATACTGTTTAACAACCAAGAAAATGCCTTGTGTAGTAGAATTACTCTTCAGATAGCCAAAGTAATCCTAATCAAAGTTAATGAGCAATACACACTTTCCAGTCTTTTATGTCAGTGCAGACTAAGAATTCTTACAAATTAAAAGTCAAGGCAAACAAGTGTAAGATTTGCATGGTCAAATCATACCATTTAAGTGAGGTATTATAACTGAAAGAGAAAATGACCTCTCATTCAGCCACAGGCTATGCTGAATTCATATGTGAAATATTGCCTTGCAGATGAATGTAACATTGCCAAAAAGATACATCAGGTTTGGAAAAGCAAAGAGAATAAAAATGAAATGGTCAAGGATTGGTCGTTGTTTTCATGGAGGATACCCTTGGAGTTGCTAGGTGTGGGTTTCTGGCACAGATTAATGACAGTTTCTAAGTCTTAAAAGAAGTGCCACATGTTAACACAACCACAAAATCTGTCACTTTCATTAGTCTACTGTGTTAGTCGCTCAGTCGTGCCCAAGTCTTTGCGACCCCATTGAACATATCCTATCAGATTGCTCTATCCGTGGGAATTTGCAGGCAAGAATACTGGAGTGGGTTGCCATTCCCTTCTCCAGGGAATTGTCCTGACCCAGGAATCAAACCTGGGTCTCCTGCATTGCAGGTGGACTCTTTACTGGCTGAGCCACTAGGAAACCCTTCATTAGTTTAGATGGTCCAAATTACTTGTGAGGGACATTTACTTGGGCAAGAAGGAATGGAACGGGAGAAGTCTGGGAAAGCCTTTGCATGATGATGGAGGTCTCACCCCTTTAAAGAAGAGAAGAAAGAAAAAAAATGAAGCATGGTTTTAAAGAAATTCTAGTAGAGGTATCAAGCAGTTCTGGAGCGAATGCCATTTCCCAGATATGGTCCCTATATTAGTATACCTGTGGTGTTCAGTCATTGCCTAGGAGCAGCTGTGAAAATTATCACATCCATGCAAACCTATTCTGCCTCTTAACTGGCAGGCAGCACCTGAGGCTACTGGTCATGCATGTAGGAGATTTATAGACAGTGGATGTAGTGTCATGTCAGTCAAAGTATTGGATACCTGCACCACCCTCCATGTTTGTCCTTCCAATCTGATACTACTGCTCTCTTTCTAGACAGACGTTGTGATCCTTTGTGTCTCAGTTGTTCAGTTACACAGCCCCATTCTCCAGGCAAGAACACTGGAGCGGGTTGCCATTTCCTCCTCCGGGGGATTTTCTGGACCCAGGGATCAAACTTGTGTCTCTTATGTCTCCTGCTTTGGCAGGTGGGTTCCTTACCACTGGGAAGCCCCTTGGTTAACTCTTCATTGAAGGATAAATTAGAAAGCTCAGGAGTCAAGTGAGAGAGTAAATATATATGATGTTATATGATCAAAGTGTACTCACTGTGTGAATTATGTAATATGTAAGTTTGGATAAATTTAATAGGGACATATTAAAGTATATCCTGAGTAAGGAGAATCGCCTCAATTTAAATCAGTTAATGTGAAGTTTCAAAGTAAATGCTCGTCCTGTAATTAGACAGCAAAGTGTCACTAACCACTTTTATGTTACCTTTAAATGCTTCTTTTTAATGTATTATTTATATTGTTTTCTTCTTTATCAAGGGTTTAAAACTTCCTCAAAAACACTTCTGAAAACTCTTTCAAAGTAGATAAGCTGATTTAACTTCTGACACAGATAATGTAGTTATACTTTCTTTTAAATAAGAATTTAACCTTATAGCTGATGGATGCAGGAAGCTAAACACATGTCTCTATTTAGAAAAAAAAAAGAATTTTCAGAAAAGCAAATTGACCAAGGAACTTTAAAGAACTCTAAGAACTCAAGAATGCTAATCATGGTGGGCAGAAGACTCTATAACCAGCCAGTGTATAGAGAAGACTGTCTACTTTCATTTCTATTTTTCATTGCTGTGGGAGAAGAAATGGATGGATGCTGGAGTTCTGGAGGTGCCAGAAAAGACAAATTACAGATTTCAAGAGCTGGGAAATGGTCACGGAAATGAATCACCCTTGCTAAGGTGGTGAGGGCTGCTTGCTCTATGATAAGACATTCTAGAAAGACTTTGTTGCCAAGAACATGAAAGCTAAGGAAAAACATCAGAAGGAATTTTTGACCAACTACCTGAATTCCAGGTGAGTCAGAAGAGAACATTCTAAGAAAAGGCTACAGGTATGATAGGGATGAATTAGGAAGCCAAATCAAATAGGATTTTTCTATTGTTATTTCCTTATTGAAGTTCTTCTAGGGGATGATAGACTCTTTTTATGAATTTTGAGTTTACTTTATTTATTAATGTATTTAATTAAAACACAGAAATGATGACTAGTGCCCTATTAACAACCTAAAATATGATAAGGTTAGACGTCTGTCTTCCTGAAAAACAGTCTCTGAAACGCATCATTCTGCTGACAAACACTTGTTTGCAAACTGGAATCTTGAATACACACACTTGGGCCCTTTGAGGGGAGCTGCCAAAGGAAATGAGGAAAATCAACCTTCAATTGCTGGATGGAGAAGCAATGTGGACACTGTTATAACTTACTCATGAGTGAGGAACAGAAGAAAGTATTCTAGTGGACACCACAATAGCAGAATAAATCTCATGACTTGTATGTAACCTTTCAATAATTAGAACCAAAAAATGAATTAAAAAAGATCTTCTCATTACCCTTTGTAACATATTTAGGACAAAAAGTGTGGCATCTTTGTTAAAAAGTTTCTTTCTATTAGTATACATAACAGATATTGTTTTGTTTTGTGTTATCCAATTTTATAAATTCTAACTTATTATATAAGAAGATATTTAGCAATAAAGATGTCTGGACAATAAAAAAAAATAAACTGCATCAATAGCATCAACAGAGGACATTAGGTTCTATACATAAAATGTTAATATTAAGATAATTATGTGCATTTAACCACTTGTATGAATGATAAATGTGGATGATTATTGAATATTTTTGGTAAGTGAATGCAGTAGGATACTATGAACATTATAGTCACATCCATGTGGAGTTAAATCCTCTGTAAATGTTGTATTCCATATCTGGATCCTGTCAGAATTCTCATTCTCTAACTAAATTTCTACTTGCCCATCTGTGTATGGGGAAAATGATACTATTATTGTAAACATTGGGAAAAATTTTCCATGTTTGTTTTTGAAGATATCAGCAGTCATGCGAGAAGTATCCAAAAATTGCTTCTTCCATGTTGCTGAATAAGGATGTGACTGCTTTATATGCTTAATTTAGAGCCACTCTCTAATTCCCTTGGAGCTAAGATGACAAAGAATCGGCTTGCAATGCAGGAGACCCAGGTCTGATCCCTGGGTTGGAAAGATCACCTGGAGAAAGGAATAACAACACACTCTAGTATTCTTACCTGGGAAATCCCATGGACAGGGGAGCCTGGAGAGCTAGAGTCCATGGGATGGCAAAGAGTTGGACATGACTGAGTTACTACACTTTCACTTTCTAGTTTCCTTAAGCTGCAGCGCTTTGTCTTTATGAAAAAGGTGAGAAACTGTCATGGCTTCCTCTCTCTCTCACTGACAGTTTAGCCCTTTGGAAAGTTTGCCTCAATGGAACATCTGGATTCCACAATTTCCAGGGCAGCATAAAATATTTTGAAAAATCTTGTTAAGGATGTTTGTGTCTATGTTCATCAGTGATATTGGCCTGTAGTATTCTTTTTTTGTGGCATCTTTGTCTGGTTTTAGAATTAGGGTGATGGTGGCCTCATAGAATGAGTTTGAAAGTTTACCTTCTTCTGCAATTTTCTGGAAGAGTTTGAGTAAGATAGGTGTTAGCTTTTCTCTAAATCTTTGGTAGAATTCAGCTATGAATCCATCTGGTCCTGGGCTTTTGTTTGCTGGAAGATTTCTGATTACAATTTCGATTTCTGTGCTTGTGATCAGTCTGTTAAGATCTTCTGTTTCTTTCTGATTCAGTTTTGGAAAGTTATACTTTTCTAAGAATTTGTCCATTTCCTCCAAGTTGTCCATTTTATTGGCGTATAGCTTCTGGTAGTAGTCTCTTATGATCCTTTGTATTTCAGTGTTGTCTGTTGTGATCTCTCCATTTTCATTTCTAATTTTGTTAATTTGGTTCTTCTCCCTTTGTTTCTTAATGAGTCTTGCTAACAGTTTGTCAATTTTGTATATCTCTTCAAAAAACCAGCTTTCAGCTTTGTTGATTTTTGCTATGGTCTCTGTTGTTTCTTTTGCATTTATTTCTGCCCTAATTTTTAAGATTTTTTTCCTTCTACTAACCCTGGGGTTCTTCCTTTCTTCCTTCTCTAGTTGCTTTAGGTGTAGAGTTAGGTTATTTATTTGACTTTATTCTTGTTTCTTGAGGTAAGCCTGTAATGCTATGAACCTTCCCCTTAGCACTGCTTTTACAGTGTCCCATAGGTTTGGGGTTGTTGTGTTTTCATTTTCATTCATTTCTATGCATATTCTTATTTCTTTTATGATTTCTTATATGATTTGTTGGTTATTCAGAAGTGTGTTATTTAGCCTCCATATGTTTGAATTTTTAACAATTTTTTTTCCTGTAATTGAGATCTAGTCTTACTGCACTGTGGTCAGAAAAGATGACTGGAATGATTTCAATTTTTTTTGAATTTACCAAGGCTAGATTTATGGCCCAGGATGTGATCTATTTTGGAGAAGGTTCCGTGTGCACTTGAGAAAAAGGTGAAATTGATTGTTATGGGGTGAAATGTCCTATAGATATCAATTAGGTCTAGCTGGTCCATTGTGTCATTTAAAGTTTGTGTTTCCTCGTTAATTTTCTGTTTAGTTGATCTATCCATAGGTGTGAGTGGGGTATTAAAGTCTCCCACTATTATTGTGTTACTATTAATTTCCTCTTTCATACTCGTTTGTGTTTTCCTTACATATTGTGGTGCTCCTATGTTGGGTGCATATATGTTTATAATTGTTATCTTTTCTTCTTGGATTGATCCTTTGATCATTATGTAGTGTCCTTCTTTGTCTCTTTTCACAGGCTTTATTGAAAGTCTGTTTTATCTGATATAAGTATTGAGATTCCTGCTTCTTTTGGTCTCCATTTGCGTGAAATATTTTTTCCAGCCCTTCACTTTTAGTCTGTATGTGTCCCTTGTTTTGAGGTGGGTCTCTTGTAGACAGCATATATAGGGGACTTGTTTTTGTATCCATTCAGCCAGTCTTTGTCTTTTATTGGGGCATTCAATCCATTTACATTTAAGGTAATTATTGATAGGTATGGTCCTGTTGTCATTTACTTTGTTATTTTGGGTTCACATTTATACAACCTTTCTGTGTTTCCTGTCTAGAGAAGATCCTTTAGCATTTGTTGAAGAGCTGATTGGTTTGGTGGTGCTGAATTCTCTCAGCTTTTGCTTGTCTGTAAAGCTTTTGAATTCTCCTTCATATCTGAATGAGATCCTTGCTGGGTACAGTAATCTGGGTTGTATGTTATTCTCTTTCATTACTTGAAGTGTGTCCTGCCATTCCCTTCTGGCCTGAAGAGTTTCTATTGATAGATCAGCTGTTATCCTTATGGGAATCCATTTGTGTGTTATTTGTTGATTCTCCCTTGCTGCTTTAAATATTTGTTCTTTGTGTTTGATCTTTGTTAATTTGATTAATATGTGTCTTGGGGTGTTTCACCTTGGGTTTATCCTGTTTGGTACTCTCTGGGTTTCTTGGACTTGTGTAACTATTTCCTTCCCCATTTTAGGGAAGTTTTCAGCTATTATCTCCTCGTGTATTTTCTCATGGCCTTTCTTTTTGTCTTCTTCTTCTGGTACTCCTATGATTCGAATGTTGGGGCATTTTACATTGTCCCAGAGGTCCCTGAGGTTGTCCTCATTTCTTTGATTCTTTTTTACTTTTTTCCTCTCTGCTTCATTTATTTTTACCATTTTACAAGATAAAAACCATTTGATTATCTTAATAGATGCAGAAAAAGCCTTTGACAAAATTCAACATCCATTTATGATAAAAACTCTCCAGAAAGCAGGAATAGAGGAACATACCTCAACATAATAAAAGCTATATATGACAAACCCACAGCAAACATTCTCCTCAATGGTGAAAAATTGTAAGCATTTACCCTAAAATCAGGAACAAGACAAGGGTGCCCACTCTCACCACTACTATTCAACATAATTTTGAATGTTTTGGCCACAGCAATCAGAGCAGAAAAAGAAGTAAAAGGAATCCAGATAGGAAAAGAAGAAATGAAATGCTCACTGTTTGCAGATGACATAATCATCTACAAAGAAAACCCTAAAGACTCTACCAGAAAATTACTAGAGCTAATCAACAAATATAGTAAAGTTGCAGGATATAAAACTAACACACAGAAATCCTTTGCATTCCTATACACTAACAATGAGAAAACAGAAAGAGAAATTAAGAAACAATACCATTCACCATTGCAACAAAAAGAATAAAATACTTAGGAGTATATCTACCTAAAGAAACAAAACACCTATACATAGAAAACTATCAAACACTGATGGAAGAAATCAAAGAGGACACAAATAGATGAAGAAATATACCATGATCATGGATTGGAAGAATCAATATTGTCAAAATGGCTATACTACCCAAAGCAATCTATAGATTCAATGCAATCCCTATGAAGCTACTAACGGTATTCTTCACAGAACTAGAACAAATAATTTCACAATTTGTATGGAACTACAAAAAACCTCGAATAGTCGAAGTAATCAAGAAAGAAGAATGGAACTGGAGGAATCAACCTGCCTGACTTCAGACTCTACTGCAAAGCCACAGTCATCAAGACAGTATGGTACTGGCACAAAGACAGAAATATAGATCAATGGAACAGAATAGAAAGCCCAGAGATAAATCCATGCACCTATCGGCACCTTATTTTTGACAAAGGAGGCAAGAATATAGAATGGGAAAAAGACAACCTATTTAACAAGTGATGCTGGGAAGACTGGTCAACCACCTGTAAAAGAATGAAACTAGAACACTTTCTAACACCATACATAAAAATAAACTCAAAATGGATTAAATATCTAAATGTAAGACCAGAAACAATAAAACTCCTAGAGGAGAACATAGGTAAAACATTCTCCGACATAAGTCACAGCAAGATCCTCTATTACCCACCTCCCAGAATATTGGAAGTAAAATCAAAAATAAACAAATGGGGCCTAATGAAACTTAAAAGCTTTTGCACAGCAAAGGAAACTATAAGCAAAGTAAAAAGGTAGCCTTCAGAGTGGGAGAAAATAATAGCAAACGAAGCAACAGACAAAAGATTAATCTCAAAAATATGCAAGCAACTCCTGCAGCTCAATTCCAGAAAAATAAATGACCCAGTCAAAAAATGGGCCAAAGAACTAAACAGACATTTCTCCAAAGAAAACATACACATGAAAAGATGCTCAACATCACTCATTATCAGAGAAATGCAAATCAAAACCTCAATGAGTTACCATTACACGCCAGTCAGGATCGCTGCTATCCAAAAGTCTATAAGCAATAAATGCTGCAGAGGGTGTGGAGAAAAGGGAACCCTCTTATACTGTTGGTGGGAATGCAAACTAGTACAGCCACTATGGAGAACAGTGTGGAGATTCCTTAAAAACCTGGAAATAGAACTGCCATATGACCCAGCAACCCCACTTCTGGGCATACACACTGAGGAAACCAGATCTGAAAGAGACATGTGCACCCCAATGTTCATCGCAGCACTGTTTATAATAGCCATGACATGGAAGCAACCTAGATGCCTATCAGCAGACGAATGGGTAAGAAAGCTGTGGTACATATACACAATGGAATATTACTCAGCCATTAAAAAGAATACATTTGAATCAGTTCTAATGAGATGGATAAAACTGGAGCCCATTATACAGAGTTAAGTAAGCCAGAAAGAAAAACACCAATACAGTATACTAACACATTTGTATGGAATTTAGAAAGATGGTAATGATAACACTATATGCAAGACAGAAAAAGAGACACATGTATTGAACAGACTTTTGGACTCTATGGGAGAAGGCGAGGGTGGGATGGTCTAAGAGAACAGCATCACAACATATATATTATCAAGTGTGAAACAGATCACCAGTCCAGGTTGGATGCATGAGACAAGTGCTCGGGCCTGGTGCACTGGGATGACCCAGAGGGATGGAATGGGGAGGGAGGTGGGAGGGGGGTTCAGGATGGGGAACACATGTAAATCCATGGCTGATTCATGTCAATGTATGGCAAAAACCACTACAATATTGTAAAGTAATTTGCCTCCAACTAATAAAAATAATTGGGAAAAATAAAATAAAATACAAATAATGTATTTATTGTGAAAAAAATAAATTCTATTAAAAAATTTTTTTGAAAAATCATAGAAAAATGATACAAAAGAAAATATGATTCAGAAAGATACATGCTCCCCAGTGTTCATCACAGAACTGATTAGAGTGACCAAGGCATGGAAGCAACATAAGTGTCCACTAACAGATAAATGGATAACAAAAATGTAATATGTGTGCCCATGTACACACACAGACACAAACACAGACACACAGACACACACACACACAGAAATATTACTCACCCTATCAAAAAGAATGAAATAAGACGATTTGCGGCAACATGAATGGACCTGGAGATAATTATACTAGGTCAAGTAAATCATACAAAGACAAATATCATATTATGCCACTTACATGTGGAGTCTTACAAAATCATACAAATTAATTTATATTCAAAACAGAAATAGACCCAAGATATAGAAAAAAAAAATCTTATGGTTACCAATGGGGAAAGAGAGGAGATGAACAAATTAAGAGTTTGGGATTAACATATACATACTACTGTATACAAAATAGGTAACCAACGAGGACCTACTCCATAGCACAGTGACTATATGCAATATTTTGTAATAATATATAAGGGAAAGATATTTTGTAATAATATATAAGGGAAAGAATCTGGAAAAGAATAGGTATAAACATAGACATACATGTATAACTGAATCTCTTTACTGTAAAGTAGCACAACATTGTAAATCAACTATATTCCAAATAAATGAAATGACAACAAAAACTATAGATTTTATCTCACTAATGGCTGTCCAGTAGCCATATAACTTGATTATAGGACACAGTCAGTGAGTCCTACATTTTCACAATGACTTTCCTATCATGACCATTATATGCTCACACTACTAAGTTTTATCTATCATTTGTAAAATTGAATTTTCATATAGCAGCTGGTCAAAAAATATGTGAGCAAAAAAAAAAATGTGAGCTATTGCATAGTGATATCATCCAATCAATGGAGACCTCATGCATTTTATAATACTGAAAATTAAAATAAAATATATGAAGAAATAATTAGGTGTGCTGAAAAACAAACATATTTCTGCCTCATTCAGATGGTCTGTGCTTCCATCTCTACAAGAACTTCAAGCAGAAATTATCTTTCCAGAAAGCCAGATTTTGGATCTGTTATACAGACAGAATTAAGAAAAGTTCAGAAAGTTTATAAGTGAAGGATCTGTCTTTCTAACATCACTTTCAGTCAGTTAGTCCAGTTGTTCAGTCATGTCTGTCGCAAAGAGCAACCCCATGGACTGCTGCACGCTAGGCTTCTCTGTCCCTCACCAACTCCTGGAGCTTGCTCAAACTCATGTCCATCAAGTCAGTGATGCCATCCAACCATCTCATGCTCTGTCATCCCCTTCTCCTACCATCAATCTTTCCCATAATCAGGGTCTTTTCCAATGAATCCATTTATTGCATCAGGTGGCCAGAGTATTGGAGCTTCAGCTACAGCATCAGTCCTTCCCATGAATATTCAGGACTGAGTTCTTTTAGGATTGACTAGTTTGATCTCCTTGCTGTCCAAGGGACTCGCAAGAGTCTTCTCCAACACCACAGTCTGAAAACATTAATTCTTTGGTGCTCAGCCTTCTTTATGGTTCAACTCTCACATCTGTACATAACTACTGGAAAAGCCATAGATTTGACTATATGGACCTTTGTCAGCAAGGTGACATCTCTACTTTAATATGCTGTCTAGGTTGGTCATAGCTTTTCTTTCAAGGAGCAAGTGTCTCAATTTCATGGCTGCAGTCACCATCTGCAGTGATTTCTGAGCCCAAGAAAATAAAGACTGTCACTTTTTCTATTGTTTCCCCAACTATTTGCCATGAAGTGATGGACTGAATATCATGATCTTTGTTTTTTGAGTGTTGAGTTTTAAGCTAGCTTGTTCACTCTCCTCTTTCATTTTCATCATTCAGTTCCTCTTCACTTCCTGTCATAAGGGATACATTAATTTAACACTTAAATAAACAGCAGGTAGGTATTTATGTTGCCAATACTGAAAATAAAATATTTGCTGGGA
Organism: Odocoileus virginianus; assembly: GCF_023699985.2. Lineage (NCBI taxonomy): Eukaryota > Metazoa > Chordata > Mammalia > Artiodactyla > Cervidae > Odocoileus > Odocoileus virginianus. The sequence goes on along the minus strand of NC_069687.1, from coordinate 17,805,423 downwards.
AAGCATTTTATGTGCTTTTAATAACTCTTTGAGTACATGTTCCTTGAACATGTCTTATGTGCTAGGACACATAGCTCAGTGATAAAACATCTGCCTGACAGTGCAGGAGATGTGAATTCTATCCCTGGGTTGGGAAGATTTTATGGAGAAGGAAATGGCAACCCACTTCAGTGGGTTCTTGCCTGAGAAATTCCATAGATCAAGAAGCCTGGCAGGCAACAGCTCATGGAATTGCAAAGAACTAGACACAACTTAGTGAATAAACAATAACAACAACCTATGTTATTGTTGTTACCTAGGCATAGTCCTAAACACTCAATACATAAGTTAACATAAAAAACAAGATCTCTTTCCTCACAGGGTTCATGTTCTAGTCAAAGTGACAGAAAATAGACAGCACAAAGACAACATGTATACATAATAATTTAAAGCATTTACGTAGTAGGTTTGAAGGGGATAGATGTCAGAAAATAAAGAAGTTGTGGTACACATAGACAGTGGAATGTTACTCAGCCATAAAAAGGAATAAAATTGATCAGTTGAAGTGAGATGGATGAACCTAAAGCCTTCACTCTGGATGGGGGAAGTAAGTTAGAAAGACAAAAACAAATATTTTATGTTAACACATATATATGGAATCTGGGAAAATGGTACTGATGATCTTATTTGCGGGGCAGGAGTGGAGGCGAAGACATAGAGAATAGATTTGTAGACATGAGGGGTGGGGTAAAAGGCAGGATGGATTGAGACGGTCGCGTTGACAAATATATGAAAAGTGAAAGTAAAGTCGCTCAGTTATGTCCGACTCTTTGCCACATTGCAGGTGGATTCTTTACCAGCTGAGCCACAAGGGAAGCCCTAGAATAAGGGAGTGGGTAGCCTATCCCTTCTCCAGGGATCTTCTCAACCCAGTAATCAAACCGGGGTCTCCTGCATTGCAGGCGATTTTTTACCAGCTGACCTGTCAGGGAAGCCCATACTTCCGTGTGTAAAATAGCTAGCTAATGGGAAGATGCTGTCCAACACAGGAGCTCAGCTTGGTGCTCTGTGATGACCTAGAGGATGCAGTGGGGGTGTGGGAGGACGGCGAGAGAGGGAGGGGTGATATGTACATACATGGCAGACTCAGGTGTTGCACAGCAGAAAGGAACACAACTGGACAGCAATTATGTTCCAATTAAAGAAAAAAAATGTCCTAAAGTAAAGAGCTGGTCAAAAAAGATTTGCCCTGGGAGTTGCATTTTAGATAGAACAGTCAGGGCAAGACTCATTGAGAAGGTGACGTTTGAGCAAAGATTTAATGGAAATGAGCACAAAAACTTTTTATTTCTTTTCCAAAATGAAAAGATTTAGAAGTCTGTTGGAATAGTTTGTTTCCTTCCTGTTTCTTTATCCTCTTTTACTATAGAGGAGGTAAAAATTTGAAAAGAAAGAGCATGTCTAAGCCAAATAATATTCTGTATGTCTCAAGTTAAAAGTTTTTAAACAATTCATTCTTCCTTTTCTTCTTTGCCTTTCATCAAAATTCTGAGTTACTTCCTTCTATCTTATTCTTCTGTCAGAACTTCCCATGAATCATGAATAATCACAAAAATTCTTCAAGTGATCCTTATACAACTTAGCCCATGAAAATCATGAAATTTGGCAGTGCCAGCTCATCAAGCACAGAGAATACCCATGATATGACATCTGCACAAGACATTTATTCAACAACTGAATTATATATTGGCAAGCTAGGGTTGATACTTTAACAAAATAAAGATATTAAGGTGGTGAAGGGGAATCCACTTGCCAATGCAGGAGATGCAGGTTTGATCCCTGGGTTGGGAAGATCCCCCAGAGGAGGAAATGGCAACCCACTTCAGTATTCTTGCCAGGGAAAATCCCATGGACAAGGGGCCTGGCAGGCTCCCATCCATGGGATTGCAGAGTTGGAGACAACTTAGTGACTAAAAGCAAGCAAGCAAACGCAACAATGCCATACATTCACAATGCCTTTTTGAACTGAAATTGTAGGTTATATTATGCTAGCCTTGAAGATCAGAAAATAGACTATATTTTACATAGGGAAATTGATTTTTTGTAATTGTTTGGCAACAATATTGTTAGAGATAAAAATCTCTGGGACTTTGTTTTCTCTGGATTAAATTAAATAAAACATATCAGAAAATGTATATATAAAAAATCACTGACTCTTATTTTGTTCTAGTGTTTTGTTTGTTTTTCATTGTGTATTACCAACATGAAAAGTTGGCTGCTGGCTTTAATGTGTGTCCAGTAAGAAGTACTATGATGGGATGAATATTTCAACTAAAAAAGAAATTGTTTCCTAATGTATGAATCAACATTGGAGGATATCAGCAAGCAAAGAGAGCCCTTAATGAATCTTTGTCTTATCATTTAAAAGCCATGTATCCAAATATAAAATATATAAGAGCTCCAGTATTCTCTAGAGTGGAACTTCACTATTTCTTCTGCTGGGCTGGGTGAGTTGTACTGAAAGTGTATGTTGGCCTTTCTTGAGAGGCTTCGATCACCTGTAATACTTTCTTTAAAACCATGAAAACAGCTGTGCATGCTGCTCTATGTGAAAACACAATTTTACATACTGATTTCAAGCTATTTATTATGCTGTCTCTAACTCATTGCCTCTTAAGGGATCAGAAACGGAGTTGAAAATACGTCCCATTGTTTGTTCTGTGTTAATATCTAACATAATTTATTCCTTGGAGAAGGAACTGGCAACCCACTCCAGTATTCTTGTTTGGGAAATCCGATAGACAGAAAAACCTGGTGGACTACAGTCCGTGGGAGGTCACGAAGAGTCAGACATGACTTAGTAACTAAACAACAACAATAATTTCTTCCTAGCTTTGAGACAATGTATTCAGACATATCTTTTGAAAATTGGACTTATACGATAAAGTGTTACATATGAAAGAATAATATCCATTCCATTTATAGATAAGCAGCTAAATCATTATATCTTGTGATCTTTGTGTATTCCTGATGCTTGATATACTGGTATTACATATTTTCATGTCTTTTCTTATTCTGAGTACATATCCCAAGAGCTTCTCTTCAGTAATCTACCACTTTATCTTTTATCTGTGCATTTGAACTCTAATGCCTACTGAATCTAACACTTCCTTTCATTAATAAGATGAAACAATTTTTCGTCTATTGTTATTAATTAAAAATAATAAACCTGTGCATTATAAAGATATGAGGCAAAAGTCAGAGATGCTAGAATATTCAGTGAGTTCTACATATTTATCAGGAATGTATATAATGCATTTGAACTTGAAGCACTTTACAGTAAAATGTGACCTTTTGTATTGGAAAGAGCCAAATAGTATGTAAACACCACACACACACACACACACACACACACACACACACACACAAAGAACCTATCTCCAAAGTAGCCTTGATTTGTGTAGGTGTTTAAAATTTCAGTGATAATATAGGAGTAAAAGAAATCCCAAATGACCTTGAGAAGTTATTTTTTGCTCCTTATTACACCACAGAAACCTTATTTCTATTCCTTTATTTATGGTACAGTGTATGAAATCATAGCATAAATAAATGTAAAGTTCAACATTTAAGTGCTTTTTCTTCTTGATAATTACATGATAGTTCATTGAGTAATGTTTTCCTATAAAATGGTAATATAAATCTGCAAAACAGAATCTAACATTCTGAAAAATAATTCTATGCATCTAAGGAAAAATATGTATGCTCTTCAGACCTTGTATCAGAGGGTGAGTGTAAAAGATGAGTTTTTGTTTTGTTGTTTTCTGAGGATGAAGGACCAGAAAGAACTTTGTCATTCTCTCTGCTGCCAGAGAAAAGGGGGCTTGTGAAACTAAGTCAGATGTAATGTTCCTGAAAAAATGCTCGAGTCTGGAGGCTAGACTTGTCTCATCTCTTCTGTCTCTTCCTTTAATGAATCCATGCACCTTGCATTGTCTTGTTTTTCATTATATATTCTTACTTTTTAAAAGCTGTCTTCAGAGTCTGGTACAAATCCCTTCACTGCTTTTACTACTCCCTGATCACCTGTTCAGTTTGTTTCTTGGGCTCATTTCATCAGATTTTTTTCCCTGTCTTTGTCACAGGAACAAATCATCTCCCCACAAGCATGCACTGCCAAGTGGTCTCACTCCTGGAAGCCAACACAAACTGATAAGGAAACAAAAATTGCTTTGCCTTGCTTCCCACAGGCATTAAGACTTCACTGATCTTTCATTAATCGGTTTGATGATTTTATTCTGATGTCTTCCTGTCAACCTACTTTTGCATCAGTATTTTGTCTTACATTGTAATTGTGTCCAAGACCAAGATATGCTGACATATTTGTCTCAGAACATTTGAATTAAGTGATTAATAGACATCTTTTTTGTTAATAAGTTGTTGTTCCATGCTATGTGATCTCAATTTATATACAAACATACTTGAGAGGAAGGGGAGATGTTGGAACAGGATTTCATAGTTTGCTCAGTCACTCATTTACTAGTAGATCTAGAATAGATGAAAAAGTGGTTCTTTGTGTGTGTGTGTGTGTGTATGTGTGGTTTAACAGCAATTCATTTTTTTTTAAAGAAATAGTTGGCAATGCATAAGTGTATTCATTATGTTCACTATTATTTTAATATTTTATTTGATTTTTCCTTTCTATATTGCATCCTCAATACAGATTTTATAAGCAGTGTACCTCAGCTTTCTCATTTCTAAGACTGGGATTTGTTAAATGTAAATGAAAGCAGACTATTCAAGAATATTCTTTTGCGGTTTAAAATACGAATCGGATTGCTATTTATATCTTGTCTTGAAAGTCTGCCTTAATGTTTTTCTTCAGTATTTTATTCAATTTCTTGGTTATACACTTCAATTCTCCTTTGTTTCCTGATCGAATATTTATTGACATCCTACTGTATTTGAGACTCTTATAGGTGTTAAAAATATAGCAATGAAATCCACTCTAGTGGTAAAACTCAGAAAAATAATTAAAGAAATAAATTTAAACATGCATATATTGGAGAATAATAGGGAAATAAAGACAAATAGAATGGCTATGAGGCTTAGGGAGCAATGCAGTTGTGGAAGTTTTCAATTTCTAATAAGATGACCAGGAAGTCCTCACTGGGAAAATAGCCTTAAAGAAAACATCTGAAATAAGTGTCATAACTCTGAACATCTGGGGGCAAATTATAACTGGCAAATGAAACAGCAAGTGCAAATGTCCTGAGGTAATAGGGTACTTGTCTCATCTAAGCAGTAAAACCAGAAGTGTAATAAGCTAGAGAGGAATACAGAGACATGAAGCAGTGTGTGCCGCGTTGGGGCTTTGTAAGAGCTGGACTTTGACCCTCTCTGATATATGATTCAAAGCCATGGAATGTCAGAGTTAGGTTCTCTCTGCCTATTGTAAGATCAAGAAGCCAAAGAGAAGCAGAAAGGAATCAAGAAGAACAGTTAGGAAGAAAGGATGATGGTGTTGATCAAATGGGAGTGAAACACACAATTTCTTGGTGTGGTTTTAGGATAGAGATGACAGTATATCCTGATAGTTTAATACTGGTGAGAGAGAAAGAGAGGAGCCTAGAACATCTGCAAAGCTTTAAGGTCTGAAATGATGGAAGAATGGGGTCACCCTTTATTGAAATATAGGAGGTGCCATTTGTTGGGGGCTGTGGTGATGGTGGTATCTGTGTGTGTTCAGGGGAATTGGTGGCATTTCTTTTATTGATAAGTTTAATATAATTATTAGATCAAGTTCTATAATCTAGATTACTACCTTCCTTTATCCCATCAACAGTTGTTAGTTTCTTTTGCTTCTACCTTAGTCACTTTTCTGGATCCCGTGTCACATTCCTGTACTCACTGACTGACACTGCTCTTCAATCCTTCTAGTCTGAGTTATTAAAAAAACCTCTTCATGCTCTCTCTGCTATTCATCATTGCTCTATCTTGTTCACCTCAAGCATTAAAGACAGATTGCTTATGTGCTAAGTCACTTCAGTCCCGTCTGACTCTTTGTGACTTCATGGACTGTAGCCCACCAGACTTTTCTGTCCATGGGATTCTCCAGGCAAGAATAGTGGAGTGGGTTGCATGCCTTCCTCCAGGATATCTTCCCGACCCGGGGATTAAACCCGCATCTCTTATGTCTCCTGCATTGGCAGGTGGATTCTTTACCACTAACGCCACCTGGGAAGACAGATTAATACTTTTGAAATGCTGTGGATTTGATGTCACTCTCCAGCCCAAAGATGTTTGATGACTTCCGCTCATTTTCCCCATTCATTTCCTCTTCTGGTATTCAAGGTATTCCAAAATCTAACCCTAGGCTTCCATCTTTAAAATTTATTTGTCATCATTGCTTACCACTAAGTGCAATTCTATCAATTGAATTGTTCTTTATGACAGGATTAGCCAACTCCCTCCAAACTTTCAACCCATTTTCACTGGACCATACCTCTTTTCATTTGAGATCAATTGTAATTCTCTCTCCTTAAATACATACTCAACTTCTACCACCAATAGATAGCAGTCAGTCTCTATTCAAGCTCCCATTTTAAATTTTGTTATATTATTTATGTCCATGAGTTTAAAATTGTATCTTTAATTATAAAGTGACTCCTCCAGAGAAGATCTTGCTTGGCTAAAGGATAATCCAGGTAGAGATGGAACTTTCTATGGTCAAGGTGTACATTGTTGAATAACAATGTAACTCATACTAGTTTTTAAGACCAGTGCAATCATACCAGTGCAGTCAATGGCTGTAAAAACTTAAAATATTGAATGTGTTTGATTTTTTTTAATCTCACTTGCCTCATCTCAGTTGGAGAAATGAAATTGCTTGTAATATCAACAAGACAAGGATTACCTTTACAAATGTAAAAGATGTAGTATTTTGGTCCCATATAAGTACCCATACAACAGTATTCTTATAATTGTATCTTGAGATCAGTTCTGCTACCCGCTATGTAGAGATATGATAAATTTTGCTGGTAGCTTGTTTTTCTTAACTAATAAGACCCATGTTCAAAAGGAAGCAAAGACTTAAGTTTTTGCCAGGAATGACCTTTCACTATGAGTTATTTTAAATGTCTATTCTTATCACCAAAGACTTAGTCTGAAAGCAGTAAAAAAAAAAATCAATAAACCTATTTAAGGATGGTAAAAGACAAAGTAGATGATATAGTTGGAACGTTTAAGAGTAGAGAAATATGGAAAGAGGTTGCATTAATTTGGTAAGTAAAAAAATATCAAATGTCCTGTCATTTGAAATCTTATTAATATTAGGACCAAATCTGAAGAAGTATATATAATCTTACAGTAAGAGTCCAAGTTAAATATTCTACCTTAAAAATAATATAGTTCTAGGAATAATTGTGATCAAATGTGTTGGATAGAAATCAAATAAGCACATTTAGACATAAGCTCAGATAATAAAAAGGGCTTAACTGAAACAAGGCAAAATTCATAATCACAGACTAGAACTTCTGGAAAGAAGGGCTTCCTGGAGGCAAGGATGCTAATCTTCTAGACCCTGTGGATTCAAGTGCTTGACCTACGGGATGACTGAAAACATTCATGAGGCTGAACACTCTGCATGCTTGTCCTCCAGCACAGCGACTTCTCCCATTTTTATTCTTATAGGGCAAGCTTGAGAGAGTGCTTGAAAGAAGCAAGACAAAACAACATGCATTTGGACACCAAATAACCTGAACTAGGATATCACATCTTTAAACGTGCTACTAAGAATATCCAGTGCATAAACCTTAAGACTTGGGGAAGTCAGAGTCTTACAGTTGGACTCAGTTAAGGAAATGGCAACCTACTCCAGTATTCTTGCCTGGAGAATCCCATGGATGGAGGAGCCTGGTGGGCCACAATCTACGGGATAGCAAAGAGTCAGAGATGACTGAGCAACTTCACTTTCACTGTACCTTCTCTAGCAGGGGGAAAGGAGACCCCCCACCCCTCACGTCCCACCCCAACCTTGGTCTCATCCATCACATGGACAAAGAAAGTACTTCTGAAGCCATTCATGGACAATCCTGCTTATTTATATACAACCCTACTTGCCTATTCACTAAGCACCTCTGATGAAATGTCAGTGTCAAGGTTAGTGCTTTTCATGATAACCAAGCTGCAAGGTGAAGGAGAAAAACATCCTTATGTGTTACAGAATGTTGACTCTATGATGTGCTGTGCTGTGCTTGGTTGCTCAGTTGTGTCCAACTCTTTGCCACCTCACAGACTATAGCCCGCCAGACTCCTCTGTCCATGGGGATTCTCTAGGCAAGAAAGCTGGAGTGGGTTGCTATGCCCTCCTCCCGAGGATCTTCCCAACTCAGAGATTGAACCCAGGTCTCCTACATTGCAAGTGAATTCTATACCATCTGAGCCAGCAGGGGTTTTTGATAGGCCTCTGAAAAAAATCAATTTAATACTTTCCATGGGTGCAAAGAGGTGAAAAGACTCGACAAAGGTCACTCAGAGATCAAATCACTATCAGAAATTTGACGAGAAGTGAAATCTCTTTTTGTTTTTTCTATGCGATCTTCAATGAAATTTTGCGAAAAAAGAGAATGAAAGAGACAGGAAGAGAGGGAGAAAGGGAAGAAGAAAGAAAAAAGAAAATAGAAACAAAGGTAGCTCAGCATTTATTCTATTTTTATGTACATAAAAAAGACAAACCATAAGATTATTCAAATTCTAGACATCCAGATTTTCATTTTGGCTATGCTTGGATTTCCCAGATTTGACAAATTTAAAGAAAAAATGCATTTGATTCTTAATCTTTTCTCTATCACCACTCTTAAATCTTATCCTTAGCCCAAAGTTTTGTATGACTGGGCCCGAAATTCCTAAAGTGTATTTCTTAGAACATGAGCTTTATGATATGTCAGTACTGTCTCATGAGACAAACTATGAGGAAACCTGTAAAATAAAAAACAAACTAACCTTTCATTCATAAGTGTATTGTCCAAGTCTACTCAAACACAATGAGAATCCTCAAAAAACTTTGTCTTTTGATTATTTATTAATAATTGCCCTTCCCAAGGTGGTTATTTTTGCAACAAGTTTCCACTGTAAAACTCTGATAATTAATACAAACAACCATTTAAACCATATATAATGTTATTTTTATAGAGATACTAAAATTCTGATATACATATAAATTAAAATTTATTTTATGTTAAAAGATGTATCTATGCATTGTTTTAAATTCTCATTTGGAGTTACTAAGCTAATGTTTATTACTGGTACCTGGATTTTAGTTGCAAGTTTTCTATTTTTGAGGAATGATATGCTCTTAGTAGATAGAATGGCATTAAAATATCCAGAATCTACTCTAACTGCAGTGACATAAGCTATATGAAATATGTATATGTTAGTTTTATGAAACATCATTAAGTACCTGTCTGAAAATATCAAAATATAGGCAGACAAAAATTCAAGCCTTCTTCTTTGTGAGCATTTTTCCCCATAGGTTATTTTTCAGAATATTTCCAATAGTATTTGTTTAATTCAGTACTAGTTGTTCCATTTTATGTTTTCTGTATACTTTGGCCACAAATGTAGTTTGATCAAACAGAAACTTTCATAAGTTGAAAGTTGCAGATATTGGAACTACCTAAAATTCAATATAACTTCAAAAGAAACAGATCAATAGTGATCTGTAATTTGTGTGCCTTTGTTAAGTCACGCTGTACCTGCTACAGAAACTTCTGCAATTCACCATCTTCTGGTGTGCATTATTCAAGGCTCAGCGCATTTGCAATCCTGACTCAAGTTCTTAAGAATATTTTCTAGCTATTAGCTCCTGTCTTTTTGGGGAGAGGAGAGGTGAGTAGTTATTAAAATAGTTATTTTGTAAGAATAAAAATGATCCAGAGATTAGAGGAAATAGCTGATATTATTAGCTTTTGATAGCTCTAAAATTTATTTAATATGACATATCTTTACCAAAGGGCTTGCTTCCCAGGTGGCTCAGTGGTAAAGAATCCACCTGCAATGCAGGAGACACCAGTTTGATCCTTGGGTAGGGAAGATCCCCTGGAGAAGGAAATGGCAATTCACTTCAGTATTGTTGCCTGGCAAATCCCATGGACAGAGGAGCCTGGTGGGATCCCAAAAGAGTCAAAAATGACTTAGAGACAGACTTTTATTTTTCCTGAAGTTTTACAATTCACAAATTCAACTCAGGTTTGAACCAATCCACCCTCTTAAACTTTGAGGATTTGATTTCTTCTTTTAAATTAATATAACATATTTGGAGAGTAGCTAGTTCATTTTACAGCATGCTAACTTTTAGCTGTAGAATGTTAGTCCCAGCAAGATGCAGATGCCTAAAGTAGGCCACTGCATTAGCATGTTACTCTAATGGCTTTAATTGACTTACTTTCCAAAAGCTTAGCTATATAAGCATTTCCATAAAACACTCTGTAATAAATGTTCAAGTGAATTAAGATACTGAGTTCCAGGATTGTGTATCTCATGAAAGAAAAATGAGTTCTTAGATCTGTGTTATATATTCTTTGTAGAGTTTCCAGTGCTTGCAAATAATTATAGCAAAAAGTGTTTAGAACAGCAGTTGCTTACTATATGATTTAGAGAAAAAAATGGAGATAAATACACAAACACAAAAGAACTAAATCAATTGCTACAGTATCTGCTGGATTTTGAGAAAAGGATTTCTCATTGTATGCAATTTATATTAAAAAGCCAAAGTGTGAGAATGCATTCAGTTAGCTGTGATATTTTCTTTAAACTGAGTTGGAAAAAATTCTCTTACTATTTGTGTACTCTACTGAATTTCAAACACATGAAACAAGCAAAACACTTCTTGGGAGAAAAACAGCTTGTGTACCATTTAATGCCAAGTATATTATCAGGAAACAGAATGGAATCGCTTTTAAAAATGTATAATATTGTCTCTTAAAGGCAAATGCTATGCCATTCACATGAATTATAAATGGAGCACCCAAGTTAAGGACTAAAGAACAAAATCAGTCTTAAAATTGCACTCACAAATAGCATCATTTCACATCAGTTTTAGGTCTATAGTCCAGGGACCTGTCTAATATTAGTGTAATGCATCACAGGTTATACAGCTAAGTCCTATTCCATTGAAATTTAAGGATTTAACATGTTATCTCAGTGATTATACCTCATCTTAAAATATATGAATCTTCTTCATGACTGGCTTGTTTTTTAAGCGTCTGATCCTTTCATTCACTACATAAATTATTTCTAAGTACTTGTTCACATCTGAGATGGAATCCAAACTGTATGACAAAAATCATATGTCATATCATTTCAGCTTGCTTTTCTTTTTGACCTATTCCATTAAAAATAGGCTCCTGTTTCACCAAAGAATATCCCACCTAGATTCTATATTAACTAAAACAAAGGTTTACTTTCATGTTTTGGCAGGCAGTGTTACAAAATGAATCAGTCAGCAGCAAATGTCTTGCAAATTGTTTGCGATTATTCTATTTACTTTAGGTAGTCAGCATAACATGTTTCTTCATGAAGACCATGATTTCAAAGTATCGCTGTGAAAACCAAAACAGAGCAGTTAGAATTGCTCTGTCAAACTTCTTTTGTCAATTCATTGCCTTCTTTGAAGAGTTATTTTCGGCCTTGGTCTCAGTTCCGGCATTTCTAATTAGTAACTTACAATAAAAAAAAAATCTTGTCATGATTTTACAAGAGTTTCTTGTTTAAAAAAGTTGAAAGGTACTGAGCATCTTTGTGCAGGCTTAGCACTTCATAGAGGCAATTGGATCCTGACTGTGATGCTGTGTTAATATATCCACCGAGGAGGAAGAAACTAAAGCTTCAACACTTGAGGATGTGTTTCTCTGATGTTCCAGTGGTTAAGAATCCACCTGCTAATGCAGGGGACACTGGTTCGAGTCCTGGTCCAGAAAGATCCCACATGCTGCAGGACAACTAAGCCTTTGCCCCGCAACTACCCAAACCTTCTCTCCAGAGCCTGTGTTCTGCAACAAGAGAAACCACTGCAGTGAGGAGCCTGTGCAAGGACAGAGTAATCCCCGCTCACCGCAGCTAGAGAGAGCCAGGCAGAGCAACGAAGACTCAGCACAGCCACAAATTAACTGATTAATTGATTTAAAAAGAAGACTTAAGGATGTTTCCCAAAGTCAAAGCCAAGTCTCCCCTCATATCTATTCAACAAAGCAAGGCTTTTTTCATGTTAAATTATAGATGATGGTACAGATTGTATTTATATGTATTTTCTGGGATCATTGGCAAATTCAATTTTAGTTTTTTTCTCTTTTATTGCGGATTCCAATAGTTATAACAACCCACAATTATAACACTAATTAATATCATTATGAATAATTTTGTGTTTTATAGACATTCAGTCTGTTCATGTGAATCAGCTGAAATTAATGGTTTCTATTTAGTGGTGTAAAATACAGCATCATATCCCCAAATTCTTCTATGTTTGCAGTAGGAAAGTGGGCTTCACATTCCAGCCACGCCCTGTTTTCCTGCATAAAATGGTATTCTGCCATGGAAACTTGCTTCTTCATAGTTAAAACCTATAACCACAGAGAATTCCTCATTATTTACAGCATCTTTAGGCTGGAATAAACTAAATTTGGAGGAATATACTTCAAATAAGTCTTGACAACAGATATGTGAAAGAATAGACTTTGAGTAAATTTGTGGAAATGGAATTTTTTTTAGCCATTTTGGGGCAATGCGGAAGAAGGTTAAGAATTGTGTTGCTTGATTATAAGTCAATAATCGTTAGGTCTTTAATTAAGTCACCATTAATGGTTTTGAGTTCAGTCATCTTCTATATTGTCTTTTCTTCCTCAAGATGTGTTGGAGACCATAGGTATGACTCTCTCAATAAAACATCCAAAGGAAAAGATGGAAAGGAAAGAAAAAATAGTGAGAGGAGAGGAGAGAAAGAGAAGAGAAAGGGAGATGGGGAGGAGCATAGAGGAACAGCATAGTCTTGAGACGAAGGATACTTGAGAAGTAAATGTTACTAATCACACAACACAGGAGAGAGGATTGCGCTTTCATATAACAATCAAGGCCATTTTATTCAAGTGAGATGAAATTTCAATCTGAGGATCTAAGGGGAGGTTTTCTTTCTTCCAGAATTTTTGCTTGGCTTTTCTTTTCATTTGTCCCAAGCTATAAAGGGTTGAATGGTTCACCCAGGTGGTTCTAGTGATAAAGAACCCATCTGCCAATGCAGGAGACAGTCAAGAGTTACAAGTTTGATCCCTGGGCTGGGAAGGTACCCTCGAGAAGAAGGAAATTGCAATATACTCCAGTATTCTTGCCTAGACTATCCCATGGACAGAGGAGCCTGGTGGGCTACAGTTCATAGTGTCACAAGGAGTTGGACACAACTGAGCACACACACATACACACACACACACACACACACACACACACACACACACGGGGCAGGTGGCTTACAGCTGAGGACAAAGACATCAAATCCCAAGTGTCAGACACACTCATTTCATGCAGAGTTGGAAAGAATGTAGATAAATGGCCAGAGATCAAAGAACTTTTGAGCCTGAAGAAGGAAGTTTAGAGAAGTGTTTCAGAAGGCTGTTCCTCCTTTACCCACTTGGTGTTGGAGAAGGCTCTGGGGAGACTCTTGCTTTACCATTAGAATGTGATTCTCAGCATAAAGAATTAAAGCCCTCTTGCTGAGTAGGCTGAGCTATAGATCCTAGAGAATATGCCTCACATTTCCAGAGCAAAAGAGACAGCCAAGGAGAGAAAGGAAACAATGTGAAAAAAAGGAAAATACAAGTCTGGACATCTGGGATGTACTGAGAATCACTGAGCTTCATGGGTTGAGAGTAAGCCAGAGGTGGCCTCCTGTGCATCATCTCAAACTGATCTGAAAGTCTTATTAGGGGACAAAGAGATCTCTTCCATGGCCCTGCAGAGCACCAGCCACTGGCGCTGCCTGGGGTGGAAACTTTTGAAGAGAGGCAGGGAAAGGTGAGCATCACTGGATCAGAGCTGAGATGTGTGTGCAACAGAGACCCAGTGAGTGCCCTCTGAGAGATAGGATTAGGCTCACCGGCTTCTTTGCTGTCTAACAAGCCTGTTAGGGAGGGAACAATCCTGGAGAAGCTGAGAAATCTTGGGGGGGGTATCTGTGAATATTGAGTGAGATAAAGATGTCTGAAGTTGACTGAATATTTACCTGACTGAAACTCTTTTAAAGTAAGAGTGACTAGAATATCATAAGATAGCAACATTAAATTTTCCTCTATCAAGCAGACATGAGACTCTAAAAAGTGAATTAGATTCTATTAAGGAAACAGAGTTTTAGATTTCATATTGATATTTCTGATTATGTAGTTTGTCTCTGTTACATTTCTACAGAGTCATTTCTTTTTGACTCACCTCAGAAAAGTATTGCATAATACAAAAGTGATCTTATTTGGAGATTTTTTATTTTTATTAGATGTGAGCTCAGTTGCTCATATCTAGTCTAGAAAAGGTACCTGTGGGTAAAAGAAGGCTAAAGAATTTTAAAGTCAGTCTGACGGTTTATTTTGCAATTCTTAAATATGTCTTTCTTCATTAACACCAACTACCAACAAGCACATTCAGATTTTCATGCAAGAGCAAAGCCAATGCAATGATACTATGGAATAACAATAAAAAGGGGGCAATGTTAATACAGCACAGTTCACAATAATAAAGAGCTACTGTCTGCATAAACTATTGCAGAAAACTACAGGTGAGTGCTTTAAGAATTAGAATATAGCAATCATATAGACAGACATTAAATTCCAGGTTTATCATGTCCTTATAGATGTTAATTAAAGCATATAATCAGAATGTAGAATGAGAGAAATGATTAGAGAATCTAGCCAGAAAGCCATGCATACATTGACTGTACCCACAATCATTGGTCTCTAACTTTGCTTCTGTATAATGATTTTTTCCAGCACTATATAAAGTTTCTAATTGCAAAAGTGAGTGTACAATTTTGTAGACCACTTTTGAGAAAGTCATGTGTATAGTTAAATTTATGTGGGCATCTGAAAGATGTTAAGTAGTCACACAGACCTCAGATTTTTACCCCTAGTCCTCTTTGGTGTCTACAACAAAGTTTACCATTAAAATTAAGTTATTCTGTCTTTAGAAAAGTTAAGTCCCTAAAAAAGCAAATATGTCTAAAACAAACAGTACAGTAGCTTTCATTTATTCACAGAGAAATGCAAAAATAGACAAAATTATAACAAATACAGATGTGCCCTGGAAATAAGTCATGAATACAAGAAAGTTTATGGAGAAGGCAGCATTCATACTGAGTCTGGGTGTGGGTAGTGCCTGATGAGATAAACATGGATTTGACACCGAATCAACAAAAAATGGGCAGGGGAGGCACAAGTGTATTTGGAAATAATCATGCTTTGATTTTTAACGTGATCATAGGCTCTGTACTACTACTCAGTTCAGGCGCTCAGTCACGTCCGACTCTGCGACCCCGTGGACTGCAGCATGCCAGGCCTCCCTGTCCATCACCAACTCCCAGAGCCTGCTCAAACTCATGTCCATCGAGTCGGTGATGCCATCCAACCATCTCATCCTCTGCCGTCCCCTTCTCCTCCTTCCTTCAATCTTGCCCAACATCAAGGTCTTTTTCAATGAGTCAGTTCTTCGCATCAGATGGCCAAAGTATTGGAGTTTCCGCTTCAACATCAGTCCTTCCAATGAATATTCAGGACTGATTTTCTTTAGAATGGACTGGTTTGATATCCTTGTAGTCCAGGGGACTCTCAAGAGGCTTCTCCAATACCACGGTTCGATCTCAAAAATGACAGAATGAGTACTACTTCTGGTAAGAAAGAAATAGTTCAAGCCTAGAGTTTGTAATACTGAGTTAAGTAAGTCAGAGAAAAAGAAACATCATATGACACCCCTTATATGAGGAATCTAAAAAGACATAATACACAGGAACTTATTTACAAAACTGAAACAGACTCACAGAGAATGAATTTATGGTTGCTAGGGAGGAAGGATAGGGGAAAGGGATAGTCAGGGAGTTTGGGATAGACAGGTACACGCTGCTATATTTAAAATGGATAACCAACAAGGACCTACTGGTTAGCACATGGAGTTCTGCTCAATACTATGTGGCGGCCTGGGTGAGAGGGGAGTTTGGGGAAGAATGTATACTTATATTGCTGGGTTGGGAAGATCCCCTTCAGGAGGGCATGGCAACCCACTCCAGTATTCTTGCCTGGAGAATCCCCATGGATGGAGGAGCCTGGTGGGCTACAGTCCATGGGGTTGTGGGGTCAGAACAACTGGGAGACTAAGGAGGGCACAGGATACATGTGTATGTTTGGCTGAGTCCTTTTGCTGTCCACCCAAAATGATCACAAATTGTTAACTGGCTATACTCCAATGTAAACTTAAAAGTTTAATTTAAAAAAAGAAGTAATATTGTAACAAATTCAATAAAGACTTTTAAAAAATAAAAGCATTTCTAGCAGAAGAATGGCATAGGGCATAGTAAGTACTGTGTGTCTTAATACAGAATGAAGTAGTTAGCTGGGAATCAGAAAAACATAGCAGAATCATTATCTTATCTTACCTTGTGCATGCTCAGTTGCTCAGGCATGTCCAACTCTTTGTGACCCATAGACTGTAGCCTGCTAAGCTCCTCTGTCCATGGGATTCTCCACACAAGAATACTGGAGTGGGTAGCCATTTCCTCCTCCAGGGAATCTTTCCAACTGAGGGATCAAATCTGAGTCTCCTTCATTGGCAGGTGGATTCTTTACCATTGAACGACCTGGGAAGCAGAATCATTAGGAGGTGATAAAACAGCAAGTGATAAACCGGTACAGAGGGGTCTAGAATGCACAGTGGTCTTCCAAACAAAGATGCTTAAAACAGTATAGTTTCCCAAGGGTCCCTGGCTCTGTATGGAGAGGAGAAAATAAACAGAAAGCCTGATGGTGGAAGAACACTTTAGATAAATTTCACTGCTTTATATTCTTGCCTGGAACCTGTGAACGGTGTTTGTTGCTGTTGTTTGCTTGCTTCTTTGTTTTTTACCCAGATTTGTATGAAGAAGTAGCAGTGATTGTTTGGGGGAGATTGTAAATAAAGTCTTATTCTGGTAGAATAAAGAAGGAAAAACAATAATAAAAAATAAAGACCCTGCAATGTCTCTTTCTTGTCTTACCCTCTTGTGCTTGCTAAGCTGAAAATTTCCATTTTCTCACTCAGTTAGATTGAATTTCCCAGAGGTCCATGACTGTTCCACCAGTTGCTAATAGATGTTACAAAACAAAGCAAATCAGATAAAACAATAACTACAATAATAGCACCTCTGTGGTCAATAAGGTTGTAAAAGTTGTAGGTTAAAAACTAAATAATTTCCACAACTACAATACTCTCAGTGCCTTTAATAAGCCACTTTGCATTTTAAGGTCTGAGCAGAGAATATACAGTGCAGCATTTGCCAAAACTATTTTAATGTAGACATAATTTTGTTTTATTGTTAAGTAGAATGTTGCATAGGGCTAGAAATCCTCACAATATTTGCAGAAATTCTACATTGGAGACTTGCTGCCATTCCCATCATCTTTATAGGAAGATGTCTAAACTTGTGAATAGCTGTATGATTATCAGCACCCACAGAGCTCAGTTAGTAAAGAATTTGCCTGCAATATAGGAGACCCCAGTTCAATTCATGGATAGGGAAAGTCCGCTAGAGAAGGAATAGGCTACCCACTTTAGGATTCTTGGGTTTCCCTTGTGGCTCAGCTGGTAAAGAATCCACCTGCAATGTGGGATACATGGGTTGGGAAGATCCCCTGGAGAAGGGAAATGCTACCCACTCCAGTATTCTGGCCTGGAAAATTCCACGGACTGTATAGTCATGGGGCAAAGAGTAGGACATGACTGATCAACTTTCACTTTCTTTTTCACTATCAACTACACTATTCAGAATATGCCACATGATCTATCTGGCTAGATAATAATTTCATTGTAAATAAAATGTGCTTTCATCCAAGAAGTCATTTTGAATATGCTTGAAAGCACATATTAAACTTAAGTTCATTGTTCATTTTTCACTTGTAGATAGTTATATCAATAAAAGTATATTTGACATTTAAACACTGAAAGTATGTTCTTAAATTGTATCCTTTTAAAAGCCACAAAATGGAAAGATAACATGTCTTTATGAAATAAACAATGAAATGATTCACCCTCCAATATAAAAATACAAATGGGGTATCTTTATTTTGGAATCTCAGTTATACTTTCAAGTCAAGGAATATGAAATTGTATTTAAATACATGCTTCTTTACACAGCTATAAGCAAGGACATGTTCTTAACTTAGAATTTATTCTATTCTGATTTTGCTGAACTTTAAAAGTGTGACTGGACATGTATGATTGCTTGGTTCTCAGAAAAAGAGGATGAAATTCTAAATGCAAAAGCAAAAATGTTTAACTGATTTGGGTTAGTATAGACCAGACAAAATGTTAGGTAAATACTTTATTGTATTCATTTCAGTTCAGTTCAGTCACTCAGTCATATCCGACTGTTTGTGACCCCATGAACCGCAGCACGCCAGGCCTCCCTGTCCATCACCAACTCCCAGAGTCCACCCAAACCCATGTCCATCAAATTGATGATGCCATCCAACCATCTCATCCTCTGTCGTTCCCTTCTCCTCCTGTCTTCAATCTTTCCCAGCATCAGGGTCTTTTCCAATGAGTCAGCTCTTCGTATCAGGTGGCCAAAGTATTGGAGTTTCAGCTTCAACATCAGTCCTTCCAATGAACACCCAGGACTGATCTCATTAGGATGGACTGGTTGGATATCCTTGCAGTCCAGTACTTTATAATTGTATTACCTACTGTTAATAGAAAATTGATTTTACTGCCTAAACATTGCTGTGATTCTCTATTACATGTGTGACTGCATTCTGATATCTTCTTTAGGATATTCCTTTTTTTTTATAAAAAACTCTTTACCATTCATAAAATAAAAGGATTCATTAAAATATTTAATAGAAAAAAAATAAGTGTACAAAATATACAGCAGGAAATATAGAGCATTCTAAGATTTGTTTAAATGTTCTCTTCAAGGCAAAGCATAAATAAGTAATCAAAATAAAATGCTAAAAAAATTAAAAATCAATGAAATGCTGCTGGTGCCTCTGTCTCTCTCTCTTTCTCTCTCTCTGTCTTTGACCCTGTTTGCTCTCATATTTCTTTTCTATCATCTCCTTTCTCTTCTCTCCTCTCTTCTCCAAGGTCAAAATTTCTAAGTTAAATGGAAGGCTGTAATTAGTGCCTTATCTCATTACAAAGCCAAATAATTTCCCATTAGTTCAAATTTAATAAACTTGACAGCTTCAATTCAGAGGAAGAACTGTTTAAAATTACCACTACACTTTTCATTAGATTAAAGTAATTGTGTATTAAATAATACACAATTTAGTTTTTTATAGGATGCTAACACTAGCCAGTGTGGAATAATCCAAATACTGTTATTACAATATTTATTTACAACCACAATGTCATAAGCTGTGATGCGATTTAAAAAAAAAAAAAAAAACAAACAAATTGCTATTTTCAGTTGTTTCTTAACAACACCATTTTTTAGCTTTTTTAATCTCTTCCGTACCTCAATAATGTCATTTGCAGAAGTTTACAAATTTCCAATCAAATAAAAATTGAATAACATAAACTAAGGAAATTAATAATTTTCAAAAAGAAAGAGGAGTCTCCTAGTATATCAGAAATCTATTCAGTTTGAATATATCAAACTCAGCCTCCTCATTTTGTTGAAAACAATATTGGGACTTCTCTGGCAGTCTAGTGTTTGAGATTCTGAGCTTCTCTTTCATGGGGCATGGGTAAGATCCCTGGTTGGGAGAGTTAAAGATCCCACATGCCAACAGCAAGGCCAAACAAACAAACAAATAACAAAAACTATAGAAAACAAAACCGAATCCCTTGAGAGTTTGTGAGTCTTGCCAAATTCACACTGCTGATTAGAACAGTCTAGCTTCCCTGAACTGGCTTTAGACTGGCTCAGACATTAAAGAATCTTCCTGGAGTGCAGGACCCTGGATTTGATCCCTGCATTGGGAAGATCCCCTGGAGAACGGAATGGCTACACACTCCAGTATTCTTTCCTGGGAAACCCCATGGACAGAGGAACCTGATGGGCTGCAGTCCATGGGGTTGCAAAGAGTTGGACATAAATTGGAGAGTCTACCATGAAAAACTGACTGTTTCTTGAGACATTAGTTATGAAAAGATGGTAGATCTGGGGGTGAAGTTTCAAGCACAGGGAAAAGCAATTGAGAAATTGGCAAAATGGGGATGAGCTTGGCATGTTGTTCCAGAGAATCAAAAAGTTGTCAAGTTTGGTACAGTGAGTTAGAGGGAGATAAGAGACGCGTCCTTCAGGACTGTGTAGACCTTTGTTAGAAGTGAGAGTGTTATGTTGTGATTTGGCATAGAGTTTCAAGATTCTATGGGAGTAAGCAAAATACTAATAAGAAAGCAAAAGGATGCGATTCTGTGGCTATTTACTTATTTTAGTTCTAGAACACTGTTGACTGATACTTGGTGAGTGGATTTCAGGTAGAATATTGGGTTTAGGAAAACAATTTAGAGGCATGTGCAATTTTGAAACAGCTGAAATAGAGAAGGATAATATGTATGGAATTAAGATAGATCTTGGGAGTAAAGCCAGCAGAAACCAGGGAGAGTGAAGAAAAAAGAGAAATAATGAGCTCCTTCTAAATTTTTGGCATTAGACACTGGGTACATGGACATGTATTTAATAGAGTTGAGGGTATTTAATAGACTATGCAAGTAAACTAAAAATAAAGTAAATGAAAGAAAAGTTGAAATTAAGACAAGTTTTATTTTTAGTTTTGTTTGTTCCTAAACTTACCTAAATGTAGCTAAGCATCATGATATGTTTTTGTCGAATAAATAAATACCATTTGCAATAACAATCTGACTATTAATGTAGGTAAAATTGTTCAATGATTCTTCTTAGTTTGTGAAGAGAATAGATATTCTTCATGAAGAATAGTATTGTAAAATACTGTTCTTTTTATCAATGAAATTCTTCAACATCTTTTTTAACTTTAGCAATTATTAACTTTTAATAATCAATAATTATTATTATCAATGGTTACTTACTACTGTGTGTGTCATTGTGTATTCATCTATTGAATTCAACTCTAAATATTCAGAGATGTGGGTTAATAAAAATATCAGTTCACAGAAAGGTGATGATATGGTTTATGAATGTTAAAAAAATGGTTAGCATATTATTTCCTAATGTTCCTATCTATCCTATAAGCTAAGTTCTAAGAAAACAAGTTTGTATGTACTCAGAAAATAAGGAGATCAATGTTGGTAATTCCTACAAAGAATGCCACAGACTATTTATCAATAACAGGTTCATACACATAGATATCCCAAACTAGCCAGTTTTAATTCACTTTCAGTTAAGTTGTTGTTAAATGACCAAAATATTTTGAAATTTTCTAAATTAGTTGTTCCTCTTTCAAGTTGCATGCAGGAAAAAGAAGAGATACAGTGGATGAAACAATTGCATTTAAACAAAACAAAAATTAGAGTGAATAGAGGATTCAGAGCTAATAGGAACTTTGCTACCAAGTTTATATAGTGTGACCTATATTTTTTAGGTAAAGAAACTAAGACATAGAGAACCTATAGCCATAGATATTCTTGGCAGCAGGTCTAGCACACAAACCCTGAAATTTCTTGTATTTCAAGTCAGTAGCACTGTACAAGTTTAATCTTCAGTGATTTTATCTTCAAGACCTATGGATGCACTTTATTGGCTCTATTTCTAATACAATTTAGGGATACCAGAATTGTATTAAGAGTCTTTTCTGACTCATGTCACAAAGAGTCAGACACTACTGAGCAACTTAACTGACTGACTGACTGAGGGATATCAAATATGTGGCTGAGGAAAATTATAAACTAATATGTATTAATTCCATGGAAGAAATCAATGTAAAATTTACTTGAGATTAATCAAAGCTGAATAAATCAAATGATAGGAAATGGATTCCTTTTGTAGTTCTGGCATTAGTGTTTAAGGATAGTGGAGTTAATAAAAGTAGAGGAGGCAGATGAGAACCATCTCATGTAAGAATAAAACTCTTTTGCTCAGTAAAGCCAGCATGTCTGGGTTAAATGAGATTATGAGTTAACAAAGTAAATAGAAAACATTTTGTTTAAACCCAATCAAAACTCTTCAGTATCTGCTCAATGTATTATTACTTGCATAACCTACATGCTAGCACTTAAGTTGAAAGCTTTATCATGACATTGAAGTTAAGTTAGACTTTATCAATACAAAATTATTACTGTTTACTATTACTATTAATAAGAGTCTCCTAAGTCATGGGATAGACTAATTCCTTTCCTCAGCAAAATTTTAAGCAGCTGCTGTGTATAAGGCATTGCTTTAGCCCAGCATATTATAATTACTTTGTCTCTAATTGGTGAGATCACAGTTTTACATTAAAGAAACAAGGAAGAATTTATTAAAAAGAAGAAAGTTAAAATGATATGAAGGATAGCTCAAATTTATAAACATGGTGAATCACCCTCAGGTTTGGGGAACAGAATGAGAACATTTGAAAAATGAGAATATGTGTGGGTTGTTTTTTTTTTTCCAGTTCATCTAAGCCATCTTTCAAACTGTGATAGAAATTGTGGCTTGATATTAATTATTATAGGATTAACAGATATACAGGGGATTTTGGCTTCAACATGGCAGACTTAAGGAGACCTGGACATTTTAGAGTGATGGTTATATGGGTTGTGTATGTGTGACAGCAATGGGAAAGTTAAGGTTGGAGCAAAAAAGTCAGCAAGTTCTGAATGGCTACTAAATGAACAAGTTAATGAGTATTTATTTCTTCATCCAAATGCCAAGAATCAAATAAGTGTTAAAAATGCAGAATCACATGCCAATCTATGTGACTTTTTTGTCTTTTATTTTCTTTTATTTGTAAGTTAAATGAATTAAAAAGAAAAGAAAATATTGTAGAATCTTGACAACTTAATGACAGAAGTTAATCATCAGAAAGGAAAGAAAGGAAGTCAACTTAGGGTCATTGTAATAAGCTAGGTTATGCTGGAAAATCAGACAGACTCAAAATCTCAATGGCTGATGATAATAAATGTATATATCTTGCTCATCACTAGTCCAGTGTGTTAACTGAGAGCTTTGATTCATGTGTCCAGCTATTACCCAAGCTAATAGGGCAGCCATCACCTTGTAAGCTGACAGCTGTTGTAACAGAGGGAAAGAGAATGCTGACAATTAAATATAACATGGCATATCCCCTCAAAGTTCAAGGGATGACACTACATACATGGCCTTACGCAAAGGATGGGGAAGGGTGGGCCTGCCATTTGGCCAGAAAAGAGTTTGCAATACTTCCTAGGTGTCCATGATGAGATGGGTGAGAGGCCTTGAAGGAAGCAAATGTATTTTTGAATTTTCTAGGGGCAGGAATATATAAAATATTGTGTTCGAGGTCTGATAAATTTAGCAACTCCTCTAAAGGAGCTAAGGGAGTATGGATTCATATTGTTATTAATATATGAATTGGAAAATTAAAAAGTGACTGGAATAAAAATTTTGTTATCATGAATATAATTTATAGATGAAGCTATAGAATGGGAACTTACAGAGACATGAGAATCCAGAGAGGTGACCAAAAGGGTGAGGACAGTGTGTTAGTAATTGGTGCTGAGGGAATGTGGAAGAAGGATACTTAACAAACAGAACAGGGGAAAGAATAGAGTAGAAAATAGGTACTGCATTCAAGTGTGTTGTAAATTAAAAGAAGAGTTTCAAGAAGTGGCAAGTAGTTTCAAATACTGAAAATGAAATTGGACAAAGGAGACAACATTATTGGAATTGGCACAATTATTATAATAGTTAACTTGCAATCTGCACTTACTCTAAGTCAGAATCTCTTTTAAGAGATTAATGCATATTAACTCATTTCATTTTAAAATTCCTCTGACAGATAAAGGCACAATGAATGAAGTTAAACAAAAACAAGCAAGTGAAAAGTTGCATAACCAGTAAATATCAAAGACAGGATTTGAACCAGGCATTCTGTCTGCAGAATCCTGGCCTACTTTTAATCAGTGATATACATTCACCTGTCGGTTGCTAGGCATTTTTTTTTTTCCCAAATGCAGCAGAGGAATACCATCTGGATTATATACTAGTAATAATGGTGAATGAGGCATGGAAACAACAAGTACAGTTTGTGTGTTTGTAGTGTTTAAATATGAAAGGGCATAAGTTTTAAATGATTGAATGGAGTGCACAGTAAGAAAAGGTTGAGGTTTTGGACCTGATTCATTTTTAGAAAAGAAGACCCTAAACATAATTAGCATAAGAGAAGAGAGAAACTGAGTCAAACATTATAATAGTACATTCACTATTTATCATGCATTTTATCAAGTCATTAAAAAATTTCTTTTTTCAGTTAATAGAGAAATTAGAACCCCCTTCAGTTTGCAGAGCAATTAAGAAACAGCATCACAATTCATGTCCAGATTCCCTTGGTTTCAGAGCCCATATTTTCTTTTTTTACTATATCATGTTGGCAAAGTTAGTTAAAGGTTAATAAACCTACAAGAACTTCTAGACCTAACACCCATAAAAGATGTACTATTCATTATAGGAGACTGGAATGCAAAAATAGAAAATCAACAGATACCTGGAATAACAGGCAAATTTGGCCTTGGAGTACAAAATGAAGCAGGGTAAGGCTAACAGAGTTTTACCAAGAGAACACACAGGTCATAGCAAACATCCTCTTCCAACAAAACAAGGGAAGACTCTAAACATGGGCATCACCAGATGGTCAATACCAAAATCAGATTGTTTAGATTCTTTGCAACCAAAGATGGAGAAGCTCTATACAGTGAGCAAAACAAGACCAGTGGCTGACTGTGTTTTAGATCATGAAATCCTTATTGCCAAACTCAGACTTAAATTGAAGAAAGAAGGGAAAACCACCAAACCATTCAGGTATGACCTAAATCAAGTCACTTACAACTATACAGTGGAAGTGACAAACAGTTTCAAGGTATTATATCTGATAGATGGAATGCTTGAAGAACTATGGATGGAGGTTTGTGACATTGTACATGAGGCCGTGATCAAGACCATCCCCAATAAAAAGAAAAGAAATACAAACAAGCAAAATGGCTATTTGAGGAGGCCTTACAAATAGCTGTGAAAAGAAGAGAAGCTAAAGGCAAGAAGAAAAGGAAAGATATACCCATTTAAATGCAGAGTTTCAAAGAAAGCAAGGAGAGATAAGAAAGCCTTCCTCAGTGATCAGTGCAAAGAAAAAGAGGAAAACAATAGAATGGGAAAGACTAGAGATCTCTTCAAGAAAATTAGAGATACCAAGGGAACATTTCATGCAAAGATGGGCACAATAAAGGACAGAAGTTGTATGGACCTAACAGAAGCAGAAGATATTAAGAAGAGGTGGCAACAATACACAGAAGAACTATACAGAAAAATCTTCATGATCCAGATAACCATGATGGTGTGATCACTCACCTAGAGCCAGACATCCTGGAATGTGAAGTCAAGTGGGCCTTAGAAAACATCACTACAAACAAAGCTAGTGGAGGTGATGGAATTCCAATTGAACTATTTCAAATGCTAGAAGATGATACTGTGAAAATGCTGCACTCAATATGCCAGCAAATTTGGAAAACTCAGCAGTGGCCATAGGCCTGGAAAAGGTCAGTTTTCATTCCAATCCCAAAGAAAGGCAATCCCAAAGAATGCTCAAACTACCATACAATTGCACTCATCTAACAACCATAGAAAAGTAATGTTCAAAATTTTCCAAGCCAGGCTTCAACATACTTGAACTGTGAACTTCCAGATGTTCAAGTTGGATTTAGAAAAGGCAGAGGAAGCAGAGATCAAATAGCCAATATCTGTTGAATCATCAAAAAAGCAAGAAAGTTCCAGAAAAACATTTACTTCTGCTCTATTGACTACACCAAAGGCTTTAACTGTTGAAAATTCTTCAAGAGATGGGAATACCAGACCAACTTAACTTATCTGTATGCAGGTCAAGAAGCACAGTTAGAACTGGACATAGAAAAACAGACTGGTTCCAAATTGGGAAAGGAGTACATCAAAGTTGTCTCTTGTCATCCTGCTTATTTAACTTATATGCAAGGTATATTGTGTGAAATGCCAGGTTGGATGAAGCACAAGCTGGAATCAAGTTTGCTGTGAGAAATATCAATAACCTCAAATATGCAGATGATACTACGCTTATGGCAGAAAGTGAAGAAGAACTAAAGGGACTCTTGATGAAAGTGAAAGAGGAGATTGAAAAAATTGGCTCAAAGCTCAACATTCAGAAAACTAAGATCACAGCATCTAGTCCCATCACTTCATGGCAAATAGATGGGGAAACAATGGAAAAAATGAGTGACTTTATTTTATTGGGCTCCAAAATCACTGAAGATGGTTACTGTAGCCATGAAATTAAAAGATGCCTGCTCCTTGGAAGAAAAGCTTTGACTAACCTAGACAGACAGCATATGAAAAAGCAGAGACACTGCTTTGCCAACAAAGGTCCATCAAGACAATGGTTTTTCCAGTAGTCATGTATGGATGTTAGAGTTGGACTATAAAGAAAGCTGAGTGCTGAAGAATTGATGTTTTTGAGCTGTGGTGTTGGATAAGACTCGTGAGAGTCCCTTGGACTGCAAAGGGATCCAACCAGTCCATCCTAAAGGAAATCAGTGTTGACCATTCACTGAAAGGACTGATAACATAAGAAGTAAAGTGGAAATCACTCTGTCGTGTCTGACTCTTTGTGACCCAATGGACTGTATAGTGCATGGAATTCTCCTGACCAGAATACTGGAGTGGGTAGCCTTTTTTTCCTACAGGGTATCTTCCCAACCCAGGGATTAAACCTAGGTCTCCCTCATTGTTGGCAGATTCTTGACCAGCTGAACCACAAGGGAAGCCCAAGAGTACTGGCATGGGTAGCCTATTCCTTCTCCAACAGATTTTCCTGACCCAGGAATCAAACTGGGGTCTCCTGCATCACAGGCAAATTCCTTACCAGCTGAACTCTCAGGATCATTGGAAAGACTGTTGCTGAAGCTGAAATTCCAATTCTTTGGTCACCTGATGTGAAGAACTGACTCATTGGAAAAATCCTTGATGCTGGGAAAGATTGAGGGCAGGAGGAGAAGTAGACGACAGAGGATGAGATGGTGGGATGGTATCACCAACTCGGTAGATATGAGTTTGAACAAGCTTCAGGGTTTGATGATGGACAGGGAAGCCTGGCATGCTGCAGTCCATGGGGTTGCAAAGAGTTATACATGACTGAGTGACTGAACTGAACTGATATCACGTTAGCAGATACAGAGGAATAAAAATAAATAACTACAGAGAATGCATTTTTATGTATGCTGCTGCTGCTAAGTTGCTTCAGTCGTGTCCGACTCTGTGCGACCCCATAGACAGCAGCCCACCAGGTTCCTCTGTCCCTGGGATTCTCCAGGCAAGAACACTAGAGTGGGTTGCCATTTCCTTCCCCAATGCATGAAAGTGAAAAGTGAAAGTGAAGGAACTCAGTTGTGTCCAACTCTTTGAGACCCCATGGACTGCAGCCTACCAGGCTCCTCCGTCCATGGGATTTTCCAGGCAAGAGTACTGGAGTGAGTTGCCATTGCCTTCTTTTATGTATAATAGAGGGTGAATAATTAGATAGCAATACTAGAGTTCAGTGCAAGTTAAAAAATCTTTTCATTATTTGAAACTGCAGCAAAATTTACCAAGAATATGGGACTTGTAATTTGCTGAAATTACAATGGTTATATAAGAGGATGCAAGCTGAATTAATAGTAATAAAGCAAACACCAAACATCTAATTCAACACTATTGCTATTACCAAAGTGAACTTGGCTGTGTGCAGTAAAGTCAATGTACTGACATCAGATTATGGTGAATAGAACTGCAACATTTATCTCATGGTGCCAAGCAAGGAGTCTAGGTAGCTTGTGCTTAAAAGACCCAAACTTTCTGAAGACTTTCAAGGAAAGGTTTTTCGTTTTTTGTTTTTTTTTTAAAGACAAAATGACATAGGCAGATTGTTGTGTGTGTGATTAACTCTTGGACATTCTTCTGAGTGGTTGGGGGTGAGGTAATTGGGAGTCAACATCATCACACTCTGGTTATAACTATCTTGGAGTCTACTTGCTTATGGTAAGTAAACAGTTAACTTCTTCCACCTAGTGGGGTTTCAGTGTCTGTTAAAATATTTCAAAGAATATGGCTCAGAATATTATCTATAGCCCTTGAGGAGGAATTAAAGGTCCTTGACTTTGTTTAACAGCTGAACTATCATTACTTAGTCTTGCTTGACTGTTTTCCTTTTTCCTACATTTTCCCGCTTCTCTGATTCAATTTATTCTTTAAAGTTTTTCTGCAGACAAAAGGCAGGCAGAGGACATGGGGGGATGTTGTCTTGTTCTGCGAAAGATCCATAAGGTCCTGCTTGGTTACCTTGCTACTGAGCTATGGATTTTCAGTGTATTTTTTCCCACATGTGATTTCAGTAAAATTGCTATCAAGAAATAACTGGAGGCATTTCTGCTGTGCTTAAGTCTTGTCACATATCACGTATGCAATGATAAGGTAGTTTAGTTAATGTTTTTCTTCTTCAGTTTGGGAAGCATCTTCATGCCTTCAGTTATAGTCCAATAAGGAAAAAAAAAAAACCTTTCAAGGATGAATCTTCACAATTAAATTATCAAGTCAGGTGTGAGTTGTTATTTTGTGTACTTTTTCTTAATATTTTAAAAATTATTATTTTTAGTTATTGTCAATACCATAACACAGTGACTTCCCAGGTGGTGTTAGTGGTAAAGAATCTGCCTGCCAATGCAGGAGACACAACAGATATGGGTTCAATCTCTGGGTCAGGAAGATCTTCTGGAGTAGGAAATGGCAACATATTCCAGAGTTCTTGCCTGCGAAATCCCATGGATAGAGGAGCCTGGTAGTCAACTGTCTATCAGGTTGCAGAGATTCAGACGTGAATGAGCAACTGAGCAAACACGCATCACAGCATCAATTTAATTTTTGAATGATTTGCAGGTTCTATTTTGGTTGGGAACAGACCACAGTAACTAGGACATACGTATTTCCAGCCTATTTAGGTAATAATATTTGGACCTAGGCTTGTATAAGATGGAGAGGCCAAAATGAAGGGAGAGAGGGGCATCTATTTGCCTGAAACAAGACCCCGTATATTCTTTTCTGTTTCTGTCCTTTTTCAACATGTTAGCCAGCCAATTCCTCTTGAAAATTACATGAGTTAGGACATTACCAGAAAGTAAATCAACCTGTCACTACAGCCTCTCTACCCTAAGAGGTTTTTCCTGGAGCAATTATTGTGTGTGTGTTGTGTGTGTGTGTGTGTGTGTGTGTGTGTGTGTACATACACAGGCATATGCAAGCATGTGTGCATGTAGGTTTAATTTTCTTATGAGTATCCACCAGTCTATGGCACTTAGCTTAACATTTTATTTTTTTTTCCATTTATTTTTATTAGTTGCAGGCTAATTACTTTACATCATTACAGTAGTTTTTGTCATACATTGAAATGAATTAGCCATGGATTTACATGTATTCCCCATCCCGGTCCCCCCTCCCACCTCCCTCTCCACCCGATCCCTCTGGATCTTCCCAGTGCACCACAGTGAAGTAAACCAGAAAGATAAAGACCATTACAGTATACTAGCTTAACATTTTAGATTAGACCAAACCCTCTATCTAATGTCAATAAATCAAATACCTAATTTTGTTGTTCCTATGTGTGAAAGCAACATCACATGTGATTTAAGGACTCTGTGTGATTGCTGTGATCACTGAGTTTTATATACATCAAAATGCAAGGTTATAGAAAAAGTATAACAAGGAATTTTCTGTATCTATGAACAGTTGACTGTGGATTCTTATGGCTGAGGTACACTAGTGCTCTCACTATTCAAAGGAAAGTCATTTAGTACTGCCAATTTGTGGACCTTTAAGATTTGAAAATATAGGGAAAAACTAACCTTTTTGGCAACTTCTGTACTGCTTTATAATGCTTGTTTTTTGAAGCACTTTCCTTCCTCATTTGTTAGTTATTCTTGGTGTTTATAAAGTTTATTAAATCAGTGCACCAGTCTCCTCCCTGTTTCATTTCCACCTACAAAAATACTTTAGAAATCAAAATGAAATCTTCATTTTGACTGCCCAGCAACACAAATTTAGCAGATTTAAACTCTGTAAAGCGTTTGCTGTGAAATATAGTTTGAAATGCAGTCAACAAAAGCAGCAGTCTTCAAAGAGGCAAATAAACAACTCTAGGCATGTATAATGTATACTGCTTTGGGAAAAAAAAGTCTCTTCATCCTAATGTGCACTTTTTTCTAAAAAAACCCTCAGTTTACCTAAAGGCAATACAAAAAGTGTTCTAACTTCCAAATTAATTACATATGAATTTTCATTAATATATATGTAAAAATGCATGTTTAAGGTTCATATAGAAATGAAACTGATCATTGTGGGAAAATATAGATAAGATAATGTTAGACTGTGTCAGTGCAGACTGCTTTACTCAGTGAAGACTGTTTTGTGAGTATTCGAGAAAGTTTTAGAATAATGATCACACAGTATCCTTAATTATAGCTTGGGATATTTTTTGCTTAATGAGAAAATAAACAAATATCAAGGGATTGGAAATATTGTTTATTTTCTTTCTGACTTCCATTTCCCCATTTTACTCTCATCAGTAGGCAACGCATATAAAGGAAACATTATACATGTGGTTAACTTGAATCTTTTATGAATCTCTTATGGCCTTACTGCTATTCTTTTTTAATATTTGTGAATTAGATTATTTTTCTAGTGCTGGTCTAACTTGAATTTGTAAGACCTGTTAGGGTTTCGTTTTCTTTGATGTGAGAGAAAATCTGCAAAATTCATATTATGTATTGGATGTGTCTCACTGATAAATTATCTGAGACCAAGTTATTATCAGGGTAACAGATCTCCTGCACTCTGTGACCTGAGATCCATTTTCAACCCTCAAGCCCAAATATTATTTTAAAACATAAATCCATTCATATCACAGCCCTACCAGAATCTGCTCAATGTATTTTTCATTATGCTTAGGATAAAAGACTTCATGTCATGCACACTGTCCTTGAGCTTGCCCTGCGGTCACACTGGCTTCCTTCTCTTTGATTCTTTTATATTGCCATGCACTTCCTCCCTTAGGATTCATTACATTATATAATTTAATGTGGATTTGCAGGAATTCATTCCTGATCCCCAAGCCGAGAATTGGGCTGCATGTTCCTTGTTCTTAACACTTCCTGTATCTTCCTCATAACATATCAGAGTTGGTAAATATCTATTTAGTTGGATGACTATGCTACAACTAGGCTGTATGGTCAGTGATGATAATGACCTTGTTTTTTGCTCACCCTTTTATTCTCAGCACAATGCAAATTACAGACTGACAATAAGGAATCTTCCTGAAATTAACAAATCTTACCTATGTGCACATTATGAAACTTTATGTTCTATATTTATATGTAGATGTGTAAAAAATGTATGTCTTGGGGCTTGAGTGTCTGAATTTTTTTTTCCAAAAATATATTTTTTTCTGAATTTTGCTTTTATGTATCCCTACTGTTTCATATGGTCTTTTTAAAAAGTTAACTGAATCCCAAAGGAATGGAGAATGTCAGAATATGCTTAGATTTTTATTTTTTTTTTTTTTTCATTTATTTTTATTAGTTGGAGGCTAATTACTTTACAATATTGTAGTTGTTTTTGTTATACATTGAAATGAATAAGCCATGGATTTACATGTATTCCCCATCCCAATCCCCGCTCCCACCTCCCTCTCTGCCCGATCCCTCTGGGTCTTCCCAGTGCACCAGGCTCGAGCATTTGTCTCATGCATCCAACCTGGACTGGTGATCTTTTTCACCCTAGATAATATACATGTTTCGATGCTGTTCTCTTGAAACATCCCACCCTCGCCTTCTCCCACAGAGTCTAAAAGTCTGTTCTGTACATCTGTGTCTCTTTTTCTGTTTTGCATATAGGGTTATCATTACCATCTTTCTAAATTCCATATATATGTGTTAGTATACTGTAATGGTCTTTATCTTTCTGGCTTACTTCACTCTGTATGATGGGCTCCAGTTTCATCCATCTCATTAGAACTGATTCAAATGAATTCCTTTTAATGGCTGAGTAATATTCCATGGTGGATATGTACCACAGCTTCCTTATCCATTCGTCTGCTGATGGGCATCTAGGTTGCTTCCATGACCTGGCTATTAAAAACAGTGCTGCGATGAACATTGGGGTGCATGTGTCTCTTTCAAATCTGGTTTCCTCGGTGTGTATGTCCAGAAGTGGGATTGCTGGGTCATAAGACACTTCTATTTCCATTTTTTTAAGGAATCTCCACACTGTTCTCCATAACCGCTGTACTAGTTTGCATTCCCACCAACAGTGTAAGAGGGTTCCCTTTTCTCCACACCCTCTCCAGCATTTATTGCATGTAGACTTTTGGATAGCAGCCATCATGACTGGTGTGCAATGGTACCTCATTGTGGTTTTGATTTGCATTTCTCTGATATTGAGTGATGTTGAGCATCTTTTCATGTGTTTTTGTGCCATCTGTATGTCTTCCTTGGAGAAATGTCTGTTTAGTTCTTTGGCCCATTTTTTGATTGGGTCATTTATTTTTCTGGAGTTGAGCTGGAGGAGTTGCTTGTATATTTTTGAGATTAATCCTTTGTCTGTTGCTTCGTTTGCTACTATTTTCTCCCAATCTGAGGGCTGTCTTTCCACCTTGCTTATAGTTTCCTTTGTTGTGCAAAAGCTTTTAAGTTTCATTAGGTCCCATTTGTTTATTTTTGCTTTTATTTCCAATATTCTTGGAGATGGGTCATAGAGGATCCTGCTGTGATTTATGTCAGAGAGTGTTTTGCCTATGTTCTCCTCTAGGAGTTTTATACTTTCTGTTCTTACATTTAGATCTTTAATCCATGTTGAGTTTATTTTTGTGTATGGTGTTAGAAAGTGTTCTAGTTTCATTCTTTCACAGGTGGTTGACCAGTTTTCCCAGCACCACTTGTTAAAGAGGTTGTTTTTTTTCCATTGTATAACTTTGCCTCCTTTGTCAAAGATAAGGTGTCCATAGGTTCGTGGATTTATCTCTGGGGTTTCTATTCTGTTCCATTGATCTATATTTCCATCTTTGTGCCAGTATGATACTGTCTTGATGACTGTGACTTTGTAGTATAGTCTGAAGTCAGGCAGGTTGATTCCTCCAGTTCCATTCTTCTTTCTCAAGATTACTTTGGCTATTCGAGGTTTTGTGTATTTCCATACAAATTGTGAAATTTTTTGTTCCAGTTCTGTGAAAAATACCATTGATAGCTTGATAGGGATTGCATTGAATCTATAGATAGTTTTGGGTAGTATAGCCATTTTGGCAATATTGATTCTTGCAATCCATGAACACGGTATATGTCTCCATCTGTTTGTGTCCTCTTTGATTTCTTTCATCAGTGTTTTATAGTTTTCTATGTGTAGGTCTTTTGTTTCTTTAGGTAGATATACTCCTAAGTATTTTATTCTTTTTGTTGCAATGGTGAATGGAATTGTTTCCTTAATTTCTCTTTCTGTTTTCTCATTGTTAATGTATAGGAATGCAAGGGATTTCTGTGTGTTAATTTTATAACCTGCAACTTTACTATATTCATTGATTAGTTCTAGTAATTTTCTGGTAGAGTCTTTACGGTTTTCTATGTAGAAGATCATGTCATCTGCAAACAGAGAGAGTTTCACCTCTTCTTTTCCTATCTGGATTCCTTTTACTTCTTTTTTCTGCTCTGATTGCTATGGCCAAAACTTCTAAAACTATGTTGAATAGTAGTGGTGAGAGTGGACACCCTTGTCTTATTCCTGATTTTAGGGGAAATGCTTTCAGCTTTTCACCATTGAGGGTAATGCTTGCTGTGGGTTTGTCATATATAGCTTTTATTATATTGAGGTATGTTCCTTCTATTCCTGATTTCTGGAGAGTTTTAATCATAAATGAATGTTGAATTTTGTCAAAGGCTTTCTCTGCATCTATTGAGATAATCATATGGTTTTTATCTTTCAATTTGCTAATGTGATGTATTACATTGATTTTTGAATATTAAAGAATCCTTGCATTCCTGGCATAAAGCCCACTTGGTCATGGTGTATGATTTTTTTAATATGTTGTTGGATTCTGTTTGCTAGAATTTTGTTAAGGATTTTTGCATCTATGTTCATCAGTGATATTGGCCTGTGGTTTTCTTTTTTTGTGGCATCTTTGTCTGGTTTTGGAATTAGGGTGATGGTGGCCCCATATGATGAGTTTGGAAGTTTACCTTCTTCTGCAATTTTCTGGAAGAGTTTGAGTAAGATAGATGTTAGCTCTTCTCTAAATTTTTGGTAGAATTCAGCTGTGAAGCCATCTGGTCCTGGGCTTTTGTTTGCTGGAAGATTTGTGATTACAGTTTCGATTTCCTTGCTTGTGATGGGTCTGTTAATATCTTATATTTCTTCCTGGTTCAGTTTTGTAAAGTTATACTTCTCCAAGAATTTGTCCATTTCTTCCAAGTTGTCCATTTTATTGGCATATAGCTTCTGGTAGTAGTCTCTTATGATCCTTTGTATTTCAGTGTTGTCTGTTGTGATCTCTCCATTTTCATTTCTAATTTTGTTGATTTGGTTCTTCTGCCTTTGTTTCTTAATGAGTCTTGCTAACGGCTTGTCAATGTTGTTTATTTTTTCAAAAAACCAGCTTTTAGCTTTGTTGATTTTTGCTATGGTCTCTGTTGTTTCTTTTGCATTTATTTCTGCCCTAATTTTTAAGATTTCTTTCCTTATACTAACCCTGGGGTTCTTCATTTCTTCCTTCTCTAGTTGCTTTAGGTGTGGAGTTAGGTTATTTGACTTTTTTCTTATTTCTTGAGGTAAGCCTGTAATGCTATGAACCTTCCCCTTAGCACTGCTTTTACAGTGTCCCATAGGTTTTGGGTTGTTGTGTTTTCATTTTCATTCATTTCTATGCATAGTTTGAATTATTTTTTGGATTTCTTCTATGATTTGTAGGTTATTCAGAAGTGTGCTATTTAGCCTCCATAGGTTTGAATTTTTAATAATTTTTTCTTGTAATTGAGATCTAATCTTACTGCACTGTGGTCAGAAAAGATGACTGGAATGATTTCAATTTTTTTGAATTTACCAAGGCTAGATTTATTGCCCAGGATGTGATCTATTCTGGAGAAGGTTCCCTGTGCACTTGAGAGAAAGGTGAAGTTGATTGTGTTGAGGTGAAATGTCCTATAGATATCAATTAGGTCTAGCTGGTCCATTGTGTCATTTAAAGTTTGTGTTTCCTTGTTAATTTTCTTTTTAGTTGATCTATCCATAGTTGTGAGTGGGGTATTAAAGTCTCTCACTATTATTGTTTTGTTGTTAATTTCCTCTTTCATAGTCATTAGCATTTGCCTTACATATTGTGGTGCTCCTATGTTGGGTGCATAAATGTTTATAATTGTTATCTTTTCTTCTTGGATTGATCCTTTGATCATTATGTAGTGTCCTTCTTTGTCTCTTTTCACACCCTTTATTTCAAAGTCTGTTTTATCTGATTGAGACTCCTGCTTTCTTTTGGTGTCCGTTTGCGTGAAATATTTTTTTCCAGCCCTTCTCTTTTAGTCTGTATGTGTCCCTTGTTTTGAGGTGGGTCTCTTGTAGACAGCATATATAGGGGTCTTGTTTTTATATCCATTCAGCCAGTCTTTGTCTTTTGGTTGGGACATTCAACACATTTACATTTAAGGTAATTATTGATAGGCATGGTCCCGTTGCCATTTACTTTGTTGTTTTGGGTTCGCATTTATACAACCTTTCTGTGTTTCCTGTCTAGAGAAGACCCTTTAGCATTTGTTGAAGAGCTGGTTTGGTGGTGCTGAATTCTCTCAGCTTTTGCTTGTCTGTAAAGCTTTTGAATTCTCCTTCATATCTGAATGAGATCCTTGCTGGGTACAGTAATCTAGGTTGTAGGTTATTCTCTTTCATTACTCTAAGTATGTCCTGCCATTCCCTTCTGGCCTGAAGTGTTTCTATTGATAGATCAGCTCTTATCCTTATGGGAATCCCTTTGTGTGTTATTTGTTGTTTCTTCCTTGCTTCTTTTAATATTTGTTCTTTGTGTTTGATTTGTTAATTTGATTAATATGTGTCTTGGGGTGTTTCGCCTTGGGTTTATCCTGTTTGGGACTCTCTGGGTTTCTTGGACTTGGGTGGCTATTTCCTTTCCCATTTTCGGGAAGTTTTCAGCTATTATCTCCTCAAGTATCTTCTCATGGCCTTTCTTTTTGTCTTCTCATTCTGGGACTCCTATGATTCGAATGTTGGGGCGTTTCACATTGTCCCAGAGGTCCCTGAGGTTGTCCTCTATTTCTTTTGATTCTTTTTTCTTTTTTCCTCTCTGCTTCATTTATTTCCACCATTTTATCTTCTACCTCACTTATCCTATCTTCTGTCTCTGTTATTCTACTCTTGGTTCCCTCCAGAGTGTTTTTGATCTCATTTATTGCATTATTCATTTTTAATTGAGTCTTTTTTATTTCTTCTAGGTCCTTATTAAACATTTCTTGCATCTTCTCAATCTTTGTCTCCAGGCTATTTATCTGTAACTCCATTTTGTTTTCAAGATTTTGGATCATTTTTATTATCATTATTCTAAATTCTTTTTCAGGTAGATTCCCTATGTCCTCCTCTTTTGTTTGACTTGGTGGGCATTTTTCATGTTCCTTTACCTGTTGGGTATTTCTCTGCCTTTTCATCTTGTTTAGATTGCTGTGTCTGGAGTGGGCTTTCTGTACTCTTGTGGTCTGTGGTTCCTTTTTATTGTGGAGGTTTCACCCAGTGGGTGGGTTTGGACGATTGGCTTGTCAAGGTTTCCTGGTTAGGGAAGCTTGTGTTGGTGTTCTGGTGTGTGGAACTGAATTTCTTCTCTCTGGAGTGCAATGGAATGTCCAGTAATGAGTTTTGAGATGGATCTATGTGTCAGGTGTGACTTTGCGGAGCCTATATGTTGACACTCAGGTCTATGTTCCTGCGTTGCTAAAGAATTTGCGTGGTATGTCTTGCTCTGGAACTTATTGGCTCTTGGGTGGTGGTTGGTTTCAGTCTAGGTATGAAGGCTTTTGGACGGTCTCTTATTCCTTAATGTTTCGTGTAGTCAGGAGTTTTCTGGTGTTCTCAGGTTTTGGACTTAAGTCTCCTGCCTCTGGATTTGTTTTATTATTCCAGTAGTCTCAAGACTTCTCCAACTATACAGCACTGATAATAAAACTTAGATTTTTAAAGTAGTGGCAGGAGTGAAGTGAAATGACCATTAGGAGCAAGATCTATAAATGTCAAACTTTCATATATAAACTAGATAATTCAGGCTAATCAGCCATAAGTTCTATTTGCAATGCAATTTAACAATTGTTATTTATAAAATCTGGAATATGTTTATTTTGCTGTTCAGTCTTTCAGTCATGTCCAACTCTTTGTGACCCCATGGACTGCAGTACACTAGGCCTCCCTGTCCTTCACTATGTCCTGGAATTTGCTCAAACTCATGTCCATCGTGTCGATGATGCCATCCAGCCATTTTATCCTTTGTCATCCCCTTCTCCTGCTGCAGATCTTTTCCAATGAATCAGATCTTTACATCAGGTGGCTAAAGTACTGGAACTTCAGCTTCAGCATAAGTCCTTCCAATGAATATTCAGGACTGATTTCCTTTAGAGTAGACTGGTTGGACCTCCTTGCTGTCCAAGGAACTCTCAAGAGACTTCAGAACCACATTTCAAAAGCATCAATTCTTTGGTGCTCAGCCTTCTTTATGGTCCAAATCTCACATCCTTACATGACTACTGAAAAAAACATATCTTTGACTAAATGGATCTTGGTCAGCAAAATGATGTCTCTGCTTTTTAATATGCCATCTAGACTTGTCATAGCTCTTCTTCCAAGGAGCAAACATCTTTATTTTCATGGCTGCAGTCACTGTCCACAGTGACTTTGGAGCCCAAGATATATGGGAATATGAAAATCTAAGTTTATTACTAAAATGGAATTGGAAGTCATATTTCATGTCCTTTTAAATACCTGTCTCCTCTGCCTTGACTGGACTTGGACCCTTTAGAGCAGTGAATGTAGTTGATGTCAGTTTAGAAATATGGTACTTTGCTTGTGCACTTGAGCAGCTTATCCCAGTTCTCAGTTGAAGAGTCTGAAAAGAATCCGAGGTCAAATCCAAGGAGCTCCTACTTCTGGAACAAAACATCTACATGTTTAGTGCCTGCAGCCTTGCCTCATGGCCTGAAATCTTAAATAGACTCAAACCAGTAAGTAGAACTTAGAAGTAACTGTGTCCTAAAACTATTTTCTTAAACTGTCTACTTGGTGCTTGCTTAGCACCTCCTAGACCATCACACTCTAAACGCAGCAAGCTCATAGTTCCAGATTCCTCTCACCACTGAGGCTACTTAGGCCCTGCAACATGGATGCATCTTCATGTCCTTCCATGAATAGCAAAGGGAGATTCCAGCGATCCTCTGCCACCTCTATTATTGATCTCTCTTATAAACTTTGCACTGTTGTTTGGATAGAAAATAAAAAATGAAGAAAGTCTGAGTTTTAAATTATGCTGATCCTCAACCAATTCTCATGTTGGAGTTTTTCAACCACTTTGATTATAGCATATCTAATTAAGTCCTTCAAAATATAGACAGAAACATGTCTAATACTGAGCTTTACTCTCTACATACACAGGAAAATAAACACATTATGTAGAAGAGGTTTGTTATTCTTTAGCCCCTCTGTGGGAAACATTTCCTTAGTTCTTGTAGGTATAGCCCTACAGAATCTTCTGTATGTAAATAATCTGACAGACACATGGTTTAACTGCCTCTTCAATTAGATATTTCTCACAACAGATATCATATTTGATTTACTGGAATAACACTGCTTCCTGACATTTCAAACCATTCAAGTCACAAATTAATTTAGTGTTGAGTTAAAGTGCATGGTCTCTAACATATATAGCAATTAGATGAGGCAAATCATATCAGCAGAGTAACAAAAGCCAAGAGTGTGGGGTAAGATGGTAGATTAGGAAAACAGGATTAAAAAGATGCCTGTGTGTCAAAAGTCCCTAGCCTCTGAGATTCCATAAGCCAAACAACTCAATAGAACATTCTTAGCAATACTAGTACAACCACTACTACTAATTCTGTTACTACGTCTAATCATAATAATGATATCATCAATTATTTTGCTAGAGGATTACTTAAGTATGAAAAGAAAAAAAGTGACATTGAATCTGACCATGAATTTATAATTCTAAGTATTTGAATACCTAAGAGCCATAGTCACAGTTACAGATTTGAAGAGAATTCCTTACATTGAAGTATATCCTATATGTTTTCCTTTATTTCTTGATCCCTATGAACAGAAAAAACTGAAGCCAGTATTAACATTTGCCTGAATACACTTTCAGGAACCAAGGCTCCAAGAAGCTGTCTCCAGAGCTTCTTCATTGCACTGAATCCCATGTAATCAGCAAGAGATTTAACATGCTCCCCAGTTCATGTGTGTTTTGTAATAATAAATTATACATGTATAATCAACACTTTCCTGGTGGCTCAGTAGTAGAAAAAATTGCCTGTAATGTAGAAGACATGGAGATCCCTGCGTCAGGAAGATCCCCTTAGAAGGAAATGGCAGCCTATTCCAGTATTCTTGCCTGGGAAATCCCATGGACAGAGGAAACTGGTAGGCTATAGTCCACGGGGTCACAAAGAGCTAGGCACAGCTGAGCATGCAAACATCATAACACCAATTTAATTTTTGGATGATTTGCAGGTTCTGTTTTGGTTGGCAACAAACCACAGGAACTAGGGCATATGTCTTTCTGGCCTATTTAGATAATTAGTATTCTGACCTAGGTTTGTATAAGACGGAGAGGCCAAAATGAAGGAAAGGAGGCCATCCATTTGACTAAAGCAAGATCCCATATGCTCTTTTCTGTTTCTCCCCTCATTCACCATGTTAACAATCAATTCCCTTTACAAGTTACATGAAATAGGACATCACTGTCATGCAAATCATCCTGTCACTACAATCTCTCTACCCTAAGTGGTTTTGCCTGGAGCAAGTACTGTGTGTGTGTACATACAATTACATGTGTGAGCATGCTTTTCTTAGGAGTGTTTAATTTCCTTATGAGTATCCAGCAGTCTGTGGCATTTAGCTTAGCATTTCCGATTAGACCCAGTACTGTATTACTCTCCTAAAGGACCTCATGCTTCCTCCATTGCCCGCCGCCCCCCTCCGAATGTTGATAGATATCATGATATTTCATTTAAATCTCCCTCAGACCATTTTGGAGCCCTATTCAAATACAGCCAAAGTTTTCCTATTTCAGAGTAAAGGAAAGAAAAAAAAAAACCCTTACATGTTTCATAATCTCTACATTGCCTTCCCCCACCTCTCACTCCTTATGTTTCTGACTTCATTTCCTATGCTCTCTGTCTGCATCATTCTTCTGCTCCAGACATCCAAGATGTCTATGTCTAGACAACCTTATGCAAGTTGTTCTCTTCCCCAAAATGCTCTCCCCTTATCCAACATGCTTTCTTCCTCTGTTCCTTCAGTATGCATCATACCTTGCATTGCATCTTCACTGAAAAGTTCTATTTCTCTTTTGTACATGTGTATTCACCATGTATATCATACTTCATAATTTACTTATCATTAGACATTAATATTTGCCTTCCTCACCAGAATATAAGGTGAGGAGATATCTTGGTCTGTATCTTTGGAACTGTGCCTGGCATAAAGTAAACACTTTGACTGAATGACTTTATTTTCTTCTCATTTTGAAATTTGAGATCTTAGACCTTAATGCTAATCTGAGGGTCAAGAACATGGCCAGGTGACTCCCTATTCCGTCTTTTAAATTTGAAGTTGAATGCCTTGTGTGGCGCTAGTGGTAAAGAACCCATCTGCCAATGCAGAACATAGAAAGAGACAAAGGTTTGACCCCTGGGTTGGGCAGATCCCTTGTAGGAGGGCATGGCAACCCACTCCAGTATTCTTACCTAGAGAATCTCATGGACAGAGTCTGGGGGCTACGGTCCATTAGATTACAGTCGGACATGACTGAAGCGACTTAGCACACAGGCATGTCATCCTTGATAAGTTAATTATGCAGAATGAGATAACTTGCTTTGAGTAGACAGTTTACCCAAACTAAGGATTTTCAGTTTCTTTAGACCATCAATCTTCTAGACTCCTCTAGAACTCAATTTTGATAGCAGTCAATCTCTTGGATTTTCTTTTGTCATTCTTTGTAGCATGATCAGCTGCCTGAGTGAATATATGGCATTTCGTTATTGAAGATGGTATGAGTTTAAAAAAATGATACTTTTCTAGATTAAATTGTCTATAGATTTCTTTTTCAGCTACCTGAGAGACCTTCTGGGAGATTTTTTCTTTCCCCGCTTAATGGGACTAAGTTATGAATATACCTCTTTATCTCATAACCAGAAACTTTTTAAAGCAGCGTCCTGGCTTGCCCACAGTATACCTCTCTGCAGAGTCAAGCTGGTTTTCTGGCCAGGCAAGTTCCCTTCTGTTCCATTTTTCTAAGAAAATACAAGAATTCTAAAGCTGGCTAGCTCAGATGACTATACAATGATAGAGGCTACAGTAATTTAGAAAGATAGGTGATTTCTAGTTATTTATCAGAATGAAAATATTATAGATCTTAATCAAGGAGAATGATCTCAAACTTGCTGCTGCACAATCAGTTCCGAATGCTTGATTCAGAGGCTAGTCTGAAGGGAACTGTTTTATTCTATACTTCATCCTGTAATTTACTCATGACTTCAGCAAGAGCTCCAGAGAGGTATTTATTTGAATCACACCACCCAGCAACAAAAACAACAACAACCAAATGAACCTTGTCTTAGAATTGTGCTGTCATTGCTGACACTGAAAACTGTTGTAAGAAAAAGTGATTGGACATTAATTCTACTCACTGTGACAATGCTAGTGAGAATCTTTACCTTATATTATACAGTATCCAGTTTATGAAGACTCACAAGGTAATAGTTTTATGCTCTTGGTATTTCTTCTGTGCAACTGACCTGTTTTTGGATTGTGAATACTGTGACACATTGAATGGATTTCATTATTTTTGTAATAAAAACTAAAGCCAAAATCATGGTCATCCTCTAGGAAAAAGTTGGAAGTCCTCTGTCTGAATTGAGATCATGCTCTGAAGTCCACCTTGCTGAATTTCAAAGCAGCCTCTGCCACCTATCATAAGTATGACCTTAGCTGTTGGCTCAGACTTTCTGTGCATCAGCTTGGTGAGTGAGCATAGCTCTGGAGGAGAGTTGTCATGATTATATGCGACAATTTGCAAAAATACTTAAAACAGCATTTTATCAAAATAAGAGAGGTCCTTATACATTTGTGTATTAACATTTTTTGAAGTTTTTAAATTCACACTACTGCATTTTTACTTTATCCTGTTTTCTTCATTTACTTCTTTTAAAATAAGTTATTATTCAAAGTGTATTGCTGTGCTTCCTCGCTTCAGTTGTGTCCAACTCCCTGTGAACCCATGGACCATGACCTACCAGGCTCCTCTGTCCATGGGATTCTCCAGGCCGGAATCTTGAAGTGGATTGCTAATTCCTTCTCCAAAAGTGTATTATATATTTTAAATATATATAAGCCTATTCTGTTAAAAAAA
Organism: Odocoileus virginianus; assembly: GCF_023699985.2. Lineage (NCBI taxonomy): Eukaryota > Metazoa > Chordata > Mammalia > Artiodactyla > Cervidae > Odocoileus > Odocoileus virginianus. The sequence continues at coordinate 17,762,359 of NC_069687.1, read as the reverse complement.
ACTGCAATGAATTCCTTCTTGTAGAGATAAATAAATAGAATAGGTAAATAGAATAGATCCAAATGGATATATATATATCTGTCCATCTTATATCTATCTTGACATAAATATAAAACACATATTTATAACTAATATTAAGTTCTTATTTACATAATAAAAATCTGTATTTTCATAGATTTATGAGATTGTGTTAATAATCTGAAGAGTTTCTTCATTCATTTTTCTCATTCTAAGCAAAATGGTGGCACTCTAAATAGTATAGTGAAGTTATTGTTTTTTCAAACTAAGAGAGAATGCCATGTTTTCTGGAATCATATATTGGGTTCAATATGTGTAAAATGCATACAAAAATTTAAGTGAAATTAAGATGCCACAAAACCTTAATACTGCATCACAAATATTATATTAATTTCCTTTTGGCATATTATAATGAGGTAGATTTAGAGTCACAGAAGCAGATTTGATTTTATAGTAATTTAGTAGCACTATAATCTTTGATACAACATTTTAGTGGGAGTACTGTGAATTTTTCAGCAGATCGATGTGCTCCTGTCAAATGTGATTATAAATATATAGTGTATATATATATATATATAATCTGAAGTGTTTGGAGATTTTCCAAAGTTTACTTTACCCTATAATCCTTATGTAATTGGTAATCTTCCAAGAAACTGTTTTAAAATTATTTTCTCTTTATTCATTGTCTGTTATGGGTTCTCTGGCTTTCTTCCAACAAAATCTTTTCTGTTTATTCCCATCACAATTATATAAGCTGATATTATGACTCCCTCACAGAGATTTAAAAGTCTATGGTACTAGAATTTGATAAACAAACTGATACAAAATAATATAAAATTATAAAACATCTTGTTTTTTTTATTGATGATGTTCTTATTGTTCTAAGATAATTATACATGTTATGCCCAAAGTACATTTGAAAGTATGTATGTGCCATTTGTTAATCCTCATGGTGGAGAAATTTGACAGCTTTAATTAGTGGACAATCTAATATATTATAGTTTTCTCTTTTGAATTATCTTTTTTTCTGCCAAAAAAATGACCAAATTATCCCCCCAACCACACACAGATGGAATTCAAAATTCAATTTGAATATTTCACACATTGCTTATTGCTAGAGTTAAGTGGCAGCCTTTGTTACCATGCTTAGTAGATACTTCCTATAAGGCTTTTTTTTTAAATTTATGTAATTATCTATCAATTGAGAGTTAAAGGGAATCAATTAGCTGTACTTCATCTAATGTACTTTGACTTTTCTCTTTAATTTTTAGCCATACCTTCAAGAGGGTCTGGATAAGCTTACAAAAAATAAGTATACATGTAGTACATGCATGTAGGTGCTGTCTTGTCTGACTCTTTGTGATGCCAAAAACTTTAGCTCACCAGTCTCCTCTGTTCATGGGATTTCATAGGTAAGACACTGGAGTGGGCTGTCATTTCCTTCTCCAGAGGATCTTCCCAAACCAGGAATTGAATCCAGTTTCCTGCATTGGCACGTGGATTCTGAGCCACCTAGGAAATTAACCACTGAGCCACCTAGGAAATCATACTTATAGTAGACAATTTTAAATCAAGTTAAGGTTAAGAGAACCAGAAAACAAAAACAAGACAAATAAAATGAAGTTAGATGCAACATAATTTGACTAGTGTTATTCCTTTAACTAAATAATATAATGTATATTTTACTGGGATCACTAACCTTCTTTTCTTGTTACTGTGTTTACCACTGCACTTAGTTGTAAGGCATAAAGGCTATCCCATAGCAGCCCCTCTTATCATCTCTTATTTGAGGGGAAACCAAATCAAAACCTAAAAACCACACTGAAAAGCAAACAGTGTGTATTTGTAGTACAAACTGCTTCGTTGATAGATTTTATTGCTTTCCTGTTTTGGGCTAACAGGATACATTAATTCACCTTTGAGGCTTAATATTGTGCCAGGGAAATAGGAAAAAAAAATGTTTAATAACTTTTGTGGGATGCTGGTTTAAAATTGCATATTTATTAGACAAAGCAGCCAGTTGAGGTAGATAAGAGGATCCATACTGGTCTTAAAGTGCTTCTTAACTGTATACTGCTCAAGCCAGAACTTACACATGCAAAATATGACAGGTGATAAATATTAGACTCTAAAGCAATGGATATTTGCTGAGACTCAAAATGTGTATAAACTATCTATACTATTATTTGACAATTAATGCACATTCTTTAAAGAAATGTTTATTGAGGGCCTACTAGATGCCCATTTATTAGAGGAAAGTAGAGAAGATTCAAAAGTGTCCATTATATAGTTACGTACATTAATGAAATTGAGTCTATCTTCAGTTCAGTTTAGTTCAGTTGCTCATTTGTGTCCAACTATTTGTGACCCCATGGACTGCAGCATGCCAGAATTCCCTGTCCATCACCAACTCCTGGAGTATGCTCACACTCACATCCATTAAGTTAGTGATGCCATCCAACCATCTCATCCTCTGTCATCCCCCTTTCCTCCTGCCTTCAATCTTTCCCAACGTGAGGATCTTTTCTAGTAAGTCATTTCATTGCATCAGGTGGCCAAAGTATTGAAGTTTCAGCTTCAGCATGTCCTTCCAATGAATATTCAGGACTGATTTCCTTTAGGATGGACTGGTTTGATCTCCTTGCAGTCCAAGGGACTCTCAAGAGTCTTCTCCAACACCACAGTACAAAAGCATCAATTCTTCAGTGCTCAGTTTTCTTTATGGGCCAACTCCCATACATGACTACTGGAAAAACCATAGCTTTGACTACATGAATCTTTTTGACTAAGTAGTCTACTTTTTAAAACACTGTCTAGCTTTGTCAAAAATTTTCTTCCAAGGAGCAAACATCTTTTAATTTCATGGCTGCAGTCACCATCTGCAGTGATTTTGAAGCCCAAGAAAATAAAGTCTGTCATTGTTTCTATTGTTTCCCATCTATTTGCCATGAAGTGATGGGATTGGATGCCATGATCTTAGTTTTTGAATGTTGAGTTTTAAACCATCTTTTTCACTCTCCTCTTTCACTTTCATCAAGTGGCTCTTTAGTTCCTCTTCACTTTCTGCCAAAGGGTGGTGTTATCTGCATATCTGAGGTTATTAATATTCCTCCCGCAATCTTGATTCCAGCTTGTGCTTCAACCAGCCTGGCATTTCACATAGTGTACTTTTCATATAAGTTAAATAAGTAGGGTGACAATATGCAGACATGAAGTACTTCTTTCCCTTTTTGGAACAATTCTGTTGTCCCATGTTCGGGTTCTAACTGTTGCTTCTTTACCTGCATGCAGATTTATCACAAGGCAGGTAAGTTGGTCTGGTATTCTCATCTCTTTAAGAATTTTCCAATTTGCTGTAATCTTAAGACACCATAAAGCAATCCAGAGTCATTTCTATCCTATTTATAATTATTTTAGATTTTGATAGTCCTGTGGATTTATGTATTAGCTTCAGATCTTATATCATATGTGCACAATATAAAATCCATCAAAGGAAGTGTCTTATATGAATTAATTGTTCAAAAGCATTTAGTCATGCTAAAAAGCAATTGCTTACTACCATTTTATTCATTCACTCACATATCTTCAATTCTTTTCTGAAATTAATTAATCAGACATTTGTATTTTAAATTTTTCTTATTACTATATACCCCTTATTTCTGTTTTATTGACTATGCCAAAGTCTTTCACTGTGTGGATCACAATAAACTGTGGAAAATTCTGAAAGAGATGGAAATACCAGACCACCTGACCTGCCTCTTGAAAAACCTATATGCAGGTCAGGAAGCAACAGTTAGAACTGGACATGGAACAACAGACTGGCTCCAAATAGGAAAAGGAGTACATCAAGGCTGTATATTGTCACCCTCCTTATTTAATTTATATGCAGAGTACATCATGAGAAATGCTGGGCTTGAGGAAGCACATGCTGGAATCAAGATTGTTGGGAGAAATATCAATAACCTAAGAAATGGAGATGCCACCACCCTTATGGCAGAAAGTAAAGAGGAACTGAAAAGCCTCTTGATGAAATGAAAGTGAAAGAGGAGAGTGAAAAAGTTGGCTTAAAACTCAACATTCAGAAAACTAAGATCATGGCATATGGTCCCATTATCATGTCAAATAGATGGGGAAACAGTGGAAACAGTGTCAGACTATTTTTCTGGGCTCCAAAATCACTGCAGATGGTGACTGCAGCCATGAAATTAAAAGAGGCTTACTCCTTGGAAGGAAAGTTATGACCAACCTAGACAGCATATTAAAAAGCAGAGACATTACTTTGCCAACAAAGGTCTGTCTAGTCAAGGCTGTGGTTTTTCCAGTGGTCATGTATGGATGAGAGTTGGACTGTGAAGAAAGCTGAGCACTGAAGTATTGATGCTTTTGAACTGTGGTGTTGGAGAAGACTCTTGAGAATCCCTTGGACTGCAAGCAGATCCAACCAGTTCATCCTAAAGGGGATCAGTCCTGGGTGTTCACTGGAAGGATTGATGTTGAAGCTGAAACTCCAATACTTTGGCTACCTCATGCGAAAAGTTGATTCATTGGAAAAGACCCTGATGCTGGGAGGGATTGGGGGCAGGAGGAGAGGGGATGACAGAGGATGAGATGGCTGGATGGCATCACCGACACGATGGACATGAGTTTGGGTAAACTCCAGGAGCTGGTGATGGACAGGGAGGCCTGGCGTGCTGTGATTCACGGGCTCGCAAAGAGTCGGACATGACTGAGTGACTGAGCTAACTAACTAACTAACTAACCCCTTATTGAGTAATACATGAAAATTATGTTTTTGCCATGGAAACCTAAACATACCAATACCCCAGAGGAAACAATTATTCTGAGGTTTAAGTCAAGCACCTCTCGTTCCCTGTTGTGAAGCATTTTTCTCTTACGTATGAACATCCTGGTAGTGTCCTTTCTTCTTCTCTCAGCGCACATCTCTTTCTTATTACCCCATCGATGGGTGTCTTTGGATATTCTGCAGCCATTGTCTTTTGTTTTCAGCCTTTGTCTACAGCCTCCCTGCTAGCACCCTGCACACCTCTGTCTCAGTCATTTCAGCTGCCAAAGATTGAGTGGTATAGCCTGAGAAGATATGCTGGAGTCCTAACCCCTGGTACCTGTGAACATTATTTGAAAGTGGGGTCTTCACAGACAGAATTATTAAAGAGTGGGCCTTCATCCAATATGACAGACATACAGAGAGGAAGGTGATATGAAGGGAATACGGGGAAAGCGTCTTGTGATCATGGAGGTAGAGTGATGCATCTGCAAGGCAACGATTCCAAGAGTTGCCAGCAACACCAGGGGCTGAGAGAAAGGCATGCAGTATATTCTTCCCCAGAGCTTTCTCAGAAAGCATGGCCCTCTGATGCTTTGATCTCAGATTTAGGGGCTAAAGAACTCTGAGACAATAAAATGATTATTTGAAGCCACCCAGTTTGTAGCTCTTTGTCATGGCAGCCATAACTGCCATTGGCTTCGTCAGCTTCTACAACCATAATGTAAAGCCCTTTCAAATCAATGGCAGATAAAATTGGAGCTGGTCCCACCATAGCATTAGTAAGGCAGCATATGTACTTGGGGATCATTCTCTCCATCTTTGAGTGGAGCTATGTCTTTCCTTTAGTTCTCTCTTGCAGCATCTTTCACTTCTTAGTTCCAGTTATATTTACCACCAACATTGTTTCACAGTCTTAGAAACTGTAAAGTGAGAAATCACAGCCTCTTAGACTCTCTGTGTTCATTCTTATCCCTCATTTTCACAAGTAATTGATATAAACCCAAGCAAACAAAAATCTTCTCATTTTCTGCCAAACACTTATGTCTCCATTCATCTTCTGATATAATTTCTACATCACTGTTGGCATCCTAGTTTTGACCTTTGCAGAAAGTTCAGTACTGGACTCAGTCTACTTTAGCTGAAGAGAGTATTTGAGGTCGTCAGAGAGTTACTGAATTGAAACATTCTGAAAATTGGATATGATGACCTGACAATGACAGAGAGGAGGCTATGAAAGAAATTACTGGAGAGTGGAGGTCAAATCATTGAGGGGAATCAGAGTAAGCAATACGACTAGAAAAGTCAGTAGGGCCGGAGGAGATATTCTGAACATAAGAATTTGCCCTATGGTGAAATAAATAAAATAAAAGCAGCTTGGGATCTGTGAGTGCCTTGACAAATTGCTTTGGACTCTTTTGCTTTGGGGACCTACTTGTCATGAAAAATCAAAACTTGATGCTTTGATGGTTTGCCTTGTATCTTTAATTATTTTCTCTTTCTGGAAACCAAACATTTTTTTTTCTTTCTGCTAGCTCTTTTTGGCATGCAACAAACCCATTTAAAAACATTCCTTCTTTTAAAAAATAGACATTAAAAGCCATTCCCACACAAGAAATAAGTATAAAACAAATCAAATGCACTTTCTAAATTATGCCTTTATATATAGCTGCACAATTTCCTTTTATTCCGCAACCTTTTGTAATATCTATTCAGCTTTCTATGAACTAAAATTTTGGCTGATTCTTCAGTGATTTGTATATTGTCAAAGGGAAGACCATTTTTGGTTTGTATCTTTTTAAAAACTTTATATACTCTTTCTATACTTAACTACCCATCACTATTCTTAAGACAATTCCTCATGTGTTTTCATGCTCTTCATTTTCTCTTCCCCCTGCCTGTCTCAGCTTTTTTTTTTTTTTTTCCTGATGGCCAATTTCTCTCAATTCTTGAGAATTCTCATCAATTCCTATACGATCAGCTATTAGCTACCGGGTTGGCCCAAAAGTTCGTTTGAATTTTTCCATAGATCTTATGGAAGAAGCTGAAAAAAACTTTTGGCCAGCCCAATATTTGATAATGGCTCTCAAATTAATATTTCTAACCCAGAATTTTCCTATGAATTAAAAATTCCTGAATTGACTAATTCCCAAGCATTGTGAAACTTGGCATGCTCCAAACTAAATACATTTCCTCTCAAGAATATATCTTCTATTATAAATTTTGGGCATCCTGATGTCTCAGATTATAAAGAGTCTGCAATGTGGGAGACCTGAGTTCAGTCCCTGGGTTGGGAAGATCCCCTGGAGAAGGGAATGACTACCCACTCCAGTATTCTGCCCTGGAGAATTCTGTGGACAGAGGAGCCTGGAATGCTACAGTTCATGGGGTCACAAAGAGTTGGACACAACTGAGTGACTGAACTGAAATGACAATCAAGTATATTTGTGGCATGATTAAGTATCTCTGGAAACCATGTATTTTAAATTCTTACCACTACTCTCACAGTTTAAGACTGTATTTTCATTCCCCTTGTCTGTTTCAATATCGTCTTAAGTAGACCGTCTGCATTCAAGTCTTGCTCTCTAACTCATCCCACATTCTGCTCCTGAAACCAGAATCTCAAAACATTGCCACCCTTCTTAAAATTTTTGTGTTACTCATAAACAACATTGAGTCAAATCCAGTTTCATAGGGTGACAAACCACATAGTGATCTTCTGAACTGAGTCCAAGCTTTCTCACAACTCTTGCATATGCTTTTTCATTTTTGGTTATGGATAGTCTTGGCTATTACTGGTAGTTTTCCAAATTAGCTAAACTTCTTCATGGTGCCGTGGCTTTGGACATGTTACCTCTGCTTGGGTTGCCTTTCCTGTCAAACATTGTTCAGTAGATTATCTCCTAAAGCTGACATGCTTGTCAAGAGGTTGCTCGAATATCACCTTCTTGGCATTTATTGTAATCCCTCCAGGTTTGATGAGTTGCCTTGATTTGGAAACTGCCATGATTTATAGAAAATGACTTGAGTTATGCAAAGGTAGGTATTCCCTTGTGGCTCACCTGGTAATGAATCTGCCTGCAATGTGGGAGACCTGGGTTTGAACCCTGGGTTGGGAAGATGCCCTGGAGAAGGGAAACGCCTACCCACTCCAGTATTCTGGCCTGGAGAATTCCATGGACTATGTAGTCCATGGGGTCGCAAAGAGTCAGACACGACGGAGCGACTTTCAGTTTCACATGCAAAGGTCAGGCTAATACGTCATTCACTTCTATGACCTCAGCCCTCAGTTCAGGTGTGAGTCTAGAGCAAGCTTCTTAACACTTGTAGAGTCAATGTGGCCATCTCTGCCCACACCCACTTTGAATCTTTACACACACATCCAGCTGTAGAGCTACATAATCACTACTGATGCACTGCTTATTCTGTGACATGAAAAGCATGGTTTCTTTGCTGTTGGGTCTGAGCAATCATTTTCAAACATTTGTGTGTATAAGAATCTCCTCAAGAAGGATGCCCCACCTCTAGGATTGAATGCTTGGTGATCTGAGGTGGAGCTGATAGAATAATAGTAATAGAAATAAAATGCACAATAAATGTAATGTACTTGAATCATCTGAAAACCATTCTTCCCCAACCCCTCCATGAAAAAATTGTTTTCCATGAAACCAGTCCCTTGTGTGAAAAAGGGTTGGGGACCTTTGACCTAAAGAGTTTGTTAACGTAGTTGACTTGTGCTCATACCCAAAGGTTTAGATTCAGGAGGTCAAGGTAGGTTGCACAATATCGTAACATGCTCAGAGGTATTTCTGCTTCAACAGAATATTTCTGAAAACCACTGATGTAGAATATGCTGATAGTTGAGAAGAAAGAAAAAAATTATTTTCCCCTGCCTTTGGAGAACAGTCAGGCAAAACATCTGAAGTCCCTTTGTGAAATCGTTACTTTTTATCACCTTTAAATTTTCAAAATTGGATTTGTTTCTTCCAATTGTCTTGTGGGTAAAGTGGTGATAATACCAACAGGGCTAGGTGATAAGGATATGAAAATAGACACAGCACTCTATGTATACCTTTCTACAGGTTCCCTTTGCCTGTTCCATTTAAGTGCACTGCTTTTTCCCTGCTTATTTTGGAGTCTTGATTGAATCTATAGGTTAATGTGTATCTAGTCTGTAGAGTTTTCTTTGGTTCTACTACTACTAGTACATTTGAGAAAATTTTGAAGTGTATATAAAATTATAGTTGCCTCTAGATCTCATTTGATGTCAGTACAAACTAGAGGGTTTAAATTAGATGGTTTTATGCTCATTTCACAAGTGAGAACGCTGATTCATAGAGACAAAGATGTTGACTATGGTCCTATGATTAGGAGCCTAGGTCCTATCCATAGATCCTATGGTCCCAAATTTGGTACTATCTGCCTCCAATGTGAGAGACCTGGGTTCAAACCCTGAGTCAGGAAGATCCCCTGGAGAAAAGAATGGCAACCCACTCCAGTATTCTTACCTGGAGAATCCCATGGACAGAGGAGTCTGGTGGGCTACAGTCCATGGGGTAGCAGAGTCAAGACACAACTGAGCAACTAGCACACAGCACACAAATTTGGTACAAATTTGTAGATTGTCACCTACAAATTAGGGGGCACTCATCAGACATAATAGGTGCTTATGGGCATTGATGCAGATCAAAGTGGGCACAGGACATGCTAATACTGACATCTTTAGTGATAATATTTACAGTTGTGAAGGATAGAGCTTTTAGAGCCAGATTCTTCTAACTCAAGTTTAGCTCAATAATTACTGCTTACTGTACATCACTGAGAAAGCAAGTTAACATCTCATAATGAGCTTATCTCATAATCATCATTGGTAAGATGGAAATAAGAATTGTGACTCATAAATGATTTACTATACAGACACTGAATTCTGAAAGATAGCTTTAGTGCAGAAAAGAGATTAGACACAAATGGGTTTTATGAGTAGGAAAGAGGTCAGTTAATTGAGGACATGATGTGATACCACTGATCAAATAGAATATGAAGAAAATTGGACATGATAGACATATAATGACAATATAATTCATATCAATTCATATAATTGATATTGCTAAAAGTGACATCATGATTTTAAAAAGTCTAATTAAATGTGATAAAAGTTGCTTAATTTCTGGAAAAATAAAATTTAAAAATGTGAAAAATTTTTCTTTTGAAATGTATTTTGTAAAAATAAATTATAGCTGTTTTAAAATTAGAGTTATTTTAAAATACGAAGTTTTTCTTTTAATTTTCATGTCCCTGAAATACTATCCATATTACTCATTTGTTTATTTTAATTGGAGTAATAGGGGAAACAATGAATTTTATCTTGATAAAGTCTTTATTGTGACAGTAAGTTTTATACATTCACACACACCTGCGTACATGCAGATAGCATATCCATTTACACTTAAAAAATGGATAATATGTCAAAAGGGAGGGGGCATATTATTCATTTTTTAATATAAAGAAATATGTTATCTGCATTTATGCAGGAGTGTGTGTGTGTATGTAAAATTCACAGTCACAACAAAGGATTTATCAATATAAAATTAAATGTTTCCCCTATTATTACTCCTTGTTTTTATTTGCTCAGGTCTCTTTTTCTTGATAGCCAAATTATTTTGATGTTACAATACACTAATAATGCACCATGAAATTAGAGTGGTGTTATGCTACACTTAACAGAAGAATAACAAAAGATCTGATCAGGAGGGGGAAAAAATGGCCTAGTGCCCATTAATTTCTATCACTGTGTCATTTTTTCCCTCCTAAATTTAGAAGGGAAATACTTGTCTTTTATAAAACAGTTTGACACCAGATCTTCTTCACCGTATTTTTAACTTGTGCATTCACTTTCACAGAGATGCTTACATTTTTACAAATGATTTCTGCTAGAGTTAAAGATTTCAGTCAACTGAGAAGATGCAATGCAGTGAGATTCTGCATATGAATTGGTAGCAGCCCATTCTTTTTATATTGCAAAGTCTATTCTTACAGAAATGGAATTTATGCCATCATTTTCTATGTAGGTTACATGGCATCTGATCCACAGTGGCAGGAAAAAAAATGATTCCAGAATATCTGCAGTATATTTTGCTGAATGTTAACAGCAGGTTCAGATGTGTTTCAGTTCTGACCTTGTGAAATGCTTTCTTGCTTATGCAACGCTTTATACATCAAATGCACAAACTGCGGCCAGGGTTTCAACTGCTCACACAAGGATTCATTTCTGAAAACAAATGTTGTTCAGGTTAGTTTCATCAGTGTCATTTTTCTTCTATTATTTTGTGGCATGAGAAATGCATGATATATGATATTACATTTTAAATGTGATGCAGAGAAGTCATAATGCTGATTTGTTTCATGTGAATGCTCCTTGTTCTATAGTGTTAAGAAAAATTTATTCAAGCTATCAAAGCAGCTATTATTTCCAATCAGATTTAGAGAATATTGTTTCAAGGATGAACTGCTCATAATAATTCAAAACGTGTGTATATGTCTGTATGTGAGTATGAGTGTGTGTAAATACCATGCTATTTGAGCTGAAAATCCAATTATCTAAACATTGTAAACATCAGCAAAATTCTGAGGCTGTGAGTATTTGATATTTGTATATATTTAGGATACTTGCAATACTTAAATAGGGAAAATATTTAGTTCTAGTTCTCTAATAAAAGCAGAAAAGTTTTAGATTATTATCAAAACTTATGATAAACAGAGAAGTAACCAACTATGAGAATCAGAGGCACCTGAAAAGAATGAGGCACAATTTTCTCCTTGAATTTAGATTTGAATCAATATTCTTTGGATTTTTCTATATGTCTAACATTCTAAAGTGTGTGACTCAGAGATTGTGATCAATTCTGATTTGGTTATAAGAGATTACAGAAAAAGTAAAATAAACTTCTTTTAACGTATTATTTCAGAGTCAAGTTAGTGAAATTTTCTACAAATTAAAAAAAATCACACCTCTAGTTGCATTATTTTGCCTAATACAAATATCTATCCACTTAGGCGCTGAATCACAGTTCATGCACAATAAACCTTAGGAAATTTTCTCAAAAGTATCTTTGGGTGAAAACGTGGCTTATATTAGCAATGAAATAACAGGATGGCATTTTGCTCATTTAATTTAAAAAATCTCAAAAATAACTGCTGTATAGGCTGTAGGAGCTATGGAAGAATTAATACAGTTTGCAACTTTTGCGAGATGCTGTGATGCCGGTGAATGATGTTTGTCTTATCCAATCAGTGTCCTCACTGCACAGATCCTGTCATGAGTGTTTGGGGAATATACAAGATCCCCTTAAGTTTAGGTGAGCTGCACCATGAACTTGGTCACCAGAGATGAAGGCAAGAAATAAAGAAATATTGTGCAACCTGGTCTGCTGAGTCACTTCAATACACCAAGCTCCCAAAGCTGTCACTGTTTAGATGAAAGTGCTATAGATCTAGACAATTAATTAATTACATTAATACAGGGCACATGATAAAAAGGTTAATGCACAGCAAGATTTGAACTGTTTCTCAATAAACAATCATGAAGAAAAAGCATGAATTATTCTTACACAAAGAAATACACCCAAATAGCAAGGTTTATTTTCATGTAGCAATTTTTCTCATTTACTCCTCATTCTTTTTGCAAATGAAATATACACTATGGTAATTTAAATTACTAATGCATTGTACTTTTTCCTCACAGTGAAAACTATTATTTCCCCTTTAACATAAATATAAACATTGTTATTGGTATTTAGCCTTTATAATAAATGGCAACTACACAATACATATAGTTTATCAAAAACTGTTACTACTGCTACCTAACTAAATATTGAAATTGTTTTCATTAATATCAAGATTTTAATTTATAAAATACTTGTTTCACTGACAATAGTCACAAAGTAAACAATGATATTTTAGAGCAACCACCCCAAATATCATATTTATATTTTGGTTACAGGGCTATAGAGTTTGCATATAATTTCTTGCTTACATACCTGGTTCTTTCTTTGGACTTTGAGCTCCCTCAGCACAAAGGTAGTAATTAGTCTTTAGTGCTAACATTAAATGCAATGTGTGGTATGTCATGGGTAATGAAAAGTAAGTATATGTCAAAATAGCAAACACAACTATGTAAGGGGAAGTTACTAAATACATTGATATAATTTCATAGAATATTATTTTAAAACAACACTGTTAAGTGTGCTGATTCAGTTGGAGAAGTGAATGACAAGATGCATTGTTTTTTCATTTTAATAACCAAATTTAGAAAGTTCTAAAGATAAAGTATACAATTGAAGTTCTAGGTTATCATTAAGCTGGGTACACATTGATTATGGGAGAGTCTGCAAACTGTATTTTATTAATATTTGCTCTGTGCTACTAGGAAAAACCCAAATTAATGCAGACAGTGCTCTCTTTTTTGAGAAAAGGTGACTATAATATACCTAGGCAAAATGCAGAAACACTGCTGTCTAAAAAAATAACTTCTATGATGAATTGTCTCTCTTAAATGATAAAATATACCAATATTTATGCTTGTCTTTTCCTTGGAAGAGTTTTTCAAGTAGCCCATAAAGATGAACTGTAGTGCAGCATTAAAATCCATGTGCTATCCTTGAGAATTAACTTTGCACAATATAGCTATGGCCCAGACCTTAAATGCAGTTTGACTTCTAATCCTTACATTGCACAATGAGATCACATAACAATTAGTCTCTGATAATTGAAGTCATAAAGATGTTAGTTAAAAATGTGGTTATAAAATAGAACTCCCTGGTGAAATCAGCAGAGTCTCAGAGAAACTCATTAGTCCATGAGGTCAAGTCTCTTTGTAGTCTGATACTGAGTGTTGTTCATCAGGTCAAGATTTAGGTTTCTGTATAGATCATATGTTGATTGGTCTTACAGAAATGACTGACATCACTGACAAGGATGTTCACCTACGTCAATGTCAGCCCTTCTGATTTTAGTGGAAAAAAAAAAATCATGAAAGGACCATTATATACATGTTGATTAATGAACATGTTGTCTTTCTCATAAAATCCATTATAATAAACCCAAGTTATAATTTTAATGACTCTTAATGCACTAAAAGCAGAAGTAACTGAATTAATCTTAGAGGAAAACGCCATAAAGAGTGCTTGTCTCTGATCACTGTCAAATAGAATATATATTCCCGGGTCCCAGCATCATTTCTCCTCAGGAGGGGCTGTGGAAAAGCTGACCTAAAAAACATCTTTAAAGTTTTTCTTTTGTTTAGCCCCTGTACCATGGACTGTTGTTGAAGTCGTGGCTGACTCTTTGAGACCCCATGGACTGCAGCAAGGACAGGCTTCCCTGTCCCCTACTATCTGGTAGACTACTTATTAGTAAACCCAGTGTTCTTTAGATATGCTAGCATTTACATAGTTTTACTGTTGTCATCATTGTTTAATGAAGAATTTCCAGACTCTTTTTTTCCCCAGGACATGTGGGGAAAAATACAAAGACAAAATACAAGAACAGTGTTCTTGTACTGAAGTTCATATTTATCTTTTGCATTTATTAAAATATCCATTTACTGATCTAGCAAAATCATGTTTTTTCTTGTTCGTTAATAATAGTTTTATTAAAATATACTCAACATACTACAAATACTTAAAGTTTACAATTCAATAAGTTTTGGACACTTGTACACATCCATGAAACCATTATCACAATACAGATAATGAATATGAAAAGATGTCTATGAGCCTCTTTGTTATCACTCCATTCTGATCCAGGCAAACACTGGGCAGATTTCTGTTACTATGTATTTCATGACTTCTAATATTTTATATAAATTGAATGTAACAGGTTTGTTTGTTAGGTGGGGGTGGGGATCCAGTGTATTTCATTCAGCATAATTATTCTGTGATTCATCCATGCTGTTTGTTTATTTTGAGTGCTAAACTGTATTCTATCTTATGGATGTGCTAAGTTGCTTCAGTTGTGTCTGACTCTTTGTGACCCCATGGACTGTAACCTGCCAGGCTCCTCCATGCATGTGGATTCTTCAGGTAAGGATAGTGGAGTGGGTTGCCATTTCCTCCTCCAGGGGATCTTCCTGACCCAGGGATCAAACCTGCAACTCTTCTGTCTCCAGTACTGGCAGGCAAGTTCTTTACCACTAGTGTCACCTGGGAAGCCTATTCTATTGTACAGATAGATAAAACACTATTTGTGTATTCAGTTATCTGTTTGGGAACATTTGTTTATTTGATCATTTTTTTCTGTTTTTTGGCTATTACAAATAAATTTCTATAAACATTTGTTTATGAGTCTCTATGTAGACATATGCTTTCATTTCTTTTGGATTACTGATGCCTAGAATGCCTGGAATATCTGAATCATATTGTAGAAGTATGTTCACTGCTTAAGGAACTATCAAAATATTTTCCAAAATGTCTTTACCGTTTTACTTCTCAGCAGCAATATATGAGATTTCTTGTTTCTCCACATCCTCACCAAATACATGCCAGGATATGACTTTATAATTTTAGTCATTCTGATATGTATGTGGTTATAACTAATCATGGTGTTAATTTGCTTTTCCTTAAAGTTTTTTGATACTACTTATATTGGAGTGTGTTTTATGCATATCTACATATCTACTATTGCAACATGTCTATCTTGTGGCCATTTTTTGGAAGCTATAAATTGTTTTTCTTTTTCTTCCTAATTTATATGAGTCTTTATGTTTTTGCATACAAGTCCTTTTTGTAGGTTTTTGATATTTAAATATTTTTTCCAAATCTATGGCTTGTTACTCTATTCTCTTAAGATCTTTAGAAAGGAAGCTTTTATTTTTAGGAACACCTTTAGTTTTTGGCCATGCTATGTGGTTTGTGGCATCTTAGTTACCTAACCAGGGATAGAACCCATGCCCCCTACAATGAAAGTGCAGAATCTTAACCACTGGACCACCAGGGAAGTCCTGAGAAGTTTTTAATGTCATGAAGCCCAAATTATTGATTTATTCTTTTAGGGCTTTTTCTGTTAGTTCAGTATCTAAGATACCTGTATAAATTCATATGTCACCCAAGTCATAAGTTTTCTACTATGTTTTATATTAGAAATGTTATACTCCTAGCTTTTACCTTTAGATGTGTAGTGCATTTCGAGTTGATTTTTTTAATATGGTGCAAGTGAAAAGTGAAAGTGAAAGTTGTTCAGTCGTGTCCGATTCGTTGTGACCCCATTGACTATACAATCCATGGAATTCTCCAAGCTATAATACTGGAGTGGATAGCCTTTCTGTTCTCCAGGGGATCTTCTCAACCCAGGGATTGAACCCAGGTCTCCCGCATTGCAGGCAGATTCTTTACCAGCTGAGCCACAAGGGAAGCCCAAGAATACTGGAGTGGGTAGCCTATCCCTTCTCCAGCAGATTTTCCCAACCGGGAATCAAACGGGGGTCTCCTGCATTGCAGGCAAATTCTTTACCAACTGAGCTATCAGGGAAGCCCTAATATGGTGCAAGGATAGATCAATATTCTATGTTTTAATATGAATATTCAAATATTTCAGCACCAATTGTTGAAAAGACTAGTTTTTCCCACAGAATAGCCTTTTACCTTTGTTGAAAATCCATTCTCCTTATATATATGGGTCTATTCTGGACTCTACCCCATTTTGGAGATCTATTTGGCTTTTCCACCTAATACCACATTGTATTGATTACTGTAGCTTTATAATAACATTTGAAACAGAAAATGTTCATATTCCAAATGTGTTTTTTTTAAGTTGTTTGCCAGTTTTAGTCCTTTGCATTTCAATATACATTTTAGAATAATTCTGTTAATTAAAAAAAAAAGCCTACTGGAGATTTAATCAAATTTAAATCTATAGATCAATTTGAGAAAGTTGATATAGTGCAAATATTGGATCTTCTTACACATAAACATAGTATATATCTTCATATATTTAGAATTTTAATTTCTCTTGTAGCTTTTCTTGAAAAGGCCATTCACATCTGTGTCATATTTTCCCTAAGTATTTTGTTTATGATGTTTATAGTTAATAATATTATGTTTTTAAAATTTAAATTTTCAATTTTGGCAGCTTGTAGGTATACAGATATGAAATATTTTTGTATATTGATCTTATGTCCTATAGACTTTCTAACTTGCTTATTAGTTTCTGTAGCACTCTTTTTTTTTATATATAGAAAGTCATGTCATTTGCAAATAAAGACAGTTCTATTCAATACTTATTCCTTCTAATAATATGGATGCCTTTGCTTATTTTTCTTATTGTACTAGCCAGTGCCTGTAGTTTGCTGCTAAATTTAATGATGATTAAAAGCAGTAAATGCAGAATTCACATCTTATTAGTGATTTTAGAGAAGACATTCAGTCTTTTACCATGTTGGGTTACTAATATTTATCTTCCTTACTTTTATACTGAATAGACATGGAGTGTCTTATATCCAGAGACAGATGTACTAATTTCCTAGCTCTGCCATAATAAAATCCCATAAGCTAGGTCACTTGAAAGAATTTGTTTCTCTCAGTTTTGGAAGCCAGGATTGTCAGGAAGTCCATTCTCTCTCAAAGCTTTGGGTAAGAATCCGTTTCATGCTTCTCCTCTCAGCTTCTGGTGTTGCCAGCAATCCTTGGTATTCCTTGGCTTATAGGTGTATCACGGAAAACCTGTGACTCCATTTTTGTGTGGTGTTGGCCATGTATGTCTCTGTGTCCCTCTCTTCTTTTAAAGACACCAGTCATATTGGATTATTGCCCAACCCAACAACGTCATCTTAACTTGTTTGCATCTGCAAAGATCCTGTATCCAAATAAACTTACATTCACAGGCACTGGGACTTGGGACTTCAATGTATCTTTTTGGGAGACACAGTTCAATCAATAACAGCTGACTGCTGCAGATGCTTAACTTAATCTAGTTTATATGTACAGGTACCTCATTTTATTGTACTTTGCTTTATTGTACTTTGCAGATAGTCTATTTTTTTTTTAATAAAGTAAAGGCTTGTGGCAAACCTGTCTTGAGCAAATCCATCAGTGCTATTTTTCAATAGTATTTGTTCACTTTGTGTCTCTGTGTTACATTTTGATACTTCTTACACTATTTCAGAGATTTTCATTGTTATTACATTGGTTACATAATTTGTGACAGGGATCTTTGCTGTTATTACCAGGACTTGCTGACAGCTCAGATGATAGTTAACATTTTTAGAAATATTTTTTAATTAAGCTACGCACATTATTTTTTGTTTTAAGACATAAATTCATTACATCCTTAATAGACGACAGTATAGTGTAAGCATAACTTTCATATGAACTGGGAAACAAAATTTTATGTATGACTTGCTTTATTAGCATCTTTGTTTTATTGTGATCGTTTGGAAGAGAACCCACAATATCTCCAAGGTATGTTTGTCATGTCCTGGCATAGCTTTGATGTAAGCAACATTTCCATGTTTGGGTGCCTATCATGGTAGTCACCGATTTACTCACAGCACTGATGATTAACACCTAACACCACAAATGAGTAAGCCAACAAATACAAGCAAGATATATGTAACAGATATGAAATAAGAATTTTGTTTGACTTATACTGTAATGCTTTAAGTTTAAATTTTGGTCAAGATTTGAGAATTACATGTAAAAAGCTAAATGTCACATCAAACTTGAAATATCAGTGACTAGTCAGTATTGGTTCTTCATAATCTCATTGCATCCATTAATTGAAAGTGTAATAGTAATACCCGGGACATTCACTCAGTAATCTGTTCTTTAATATACTGTGTTTCCTATTAATCATATTGCTTCTCAAATCACATCCACTTCATCTCCCCATGTTATTGTAATCATAGATTAAAATTAAGCCACTGATTACTTTCTGTTCCAATTGTTGCTTTCCTCAGTAAAATGTACTTTGCACAGCCTTAAATAGTTATCAGTATGTAGTAAATTGTTTGAATCCAAATAGTTAAATATATGCATTAGTTGTATTCTTAATATTGGTCCAGGTACATTTACTTTATTTTATTTTCATAGAATTTAACTATCACATTGAAAAAAAATTGATATCAGGTACTATGGACAAACATGTTTATGGCAGAGCATAATAGCAGCCATTTATAATGTCTTGGAAATCCTTGAAGCTTTTACATCAACAAAATTATTTTACTTACTTTGATTGTTGTTTACTTCCTATATACCCATTTGCATTTTTAAGTGATGTACAGAATATGCTGAGATAGAAAGATGCCATGGAAAAAATGAGTGGACTTTGAAATCAGATCAACTTAGGGTTATTTGCTTGAATGTTGCCTTAATTAGAATTATTACTTCACATTTTAGCTTCAGTTTTATCTTTTCTATAAAGGAATAGTATGCGATTTGTATTATTATCATACTCTTCAATTTAATTCTATTCCTAGCAAAAGGACATTGCTGCCTTAGTGATTTTCTCTTTCTTCTGAATTTTCATTCCACTGTTGTACACTGACTCTTTTTTAAAAATTTTAACTGGTGGACAATTACTTTACAATATTGTGATGGTTTCTGTCATGCATCAACATGAATTGGCCATAGGGATACATATATCCCCTCCTTCTTGAACTTCCCTCCCACTTCCCTCTACCCACATTGAAATATGCAGCATATGAAATACTTTTCTCTCATCTAAAAAATATAAAGGAAAGGAAAAAATCATCATAGTCTGTAGATACTATGTTAAAGCCTTCCCACTAATCACTACCTTCCTATTGGAAACAAGCAACAAAGAAGAAAATGTGTCATTGTCTTAGTCCTTTGGGGCTTCTGTATAACAAATATCACAAACTGGGTAACTAGTAAGCAATACATATCAAATTTCTCTAAGTTCTAAAAGCAGGAAATCCAAGATCCGGGCTCCATCAAGGTTGCATTCTTCTCTTCCAGGTCACAGACTTCTTATCTCCTCACAGGGAAGAAAGGGCAAAGAATCCCCCTGGAGTCTCTTTTAATAAGTCACTAATCCCCTTCTGGGCTCTGCCCCTGACATAATCAATCACTTTTCAAAGTCTCCACCTCCTAACACCATCACCTTGAGAATTAGGTTTTCAACATAGGAATTTAGGAGGGACACAGACATTCAAATCACATCATTCTGTATCCCATATTCATGTTTTCTCCTATGCAAAATACATTTGTTCCAGCCCAATAGCTCCCAAAGCCCCATCTAGCATAAACTCTAGTTTAAGTCCAATGTCATCTAAATATCATGTACATTAGAAATAAGTAAGATGATTCAACAAAGGCAAATTGCTTTCCAGCAGCAAAACTGTGAAAGCAAACAAGTTTTGTTCACTTTCAAACAAAACCTACAGAGTACAGTGGTGTGACAGGCATAAAACCCCCATCCCAAAAGGGAGACATGGGAAAGAAGAAAGGGACAATGTCAAAGTTTGGAGTTCATGTCTGAAGATTTCTGGGTTAGAATTACACACTGGTTGATCTACTGGTCTGGAGTGGGGTCAAGGTGGAAACAACTCTGTCTAGCAGAACAGTGAACTGGCCTTGGTCAGCGCTCTGACCAGCAGTCCACATGCCTGGGTTGCATGACTGCAGCTCCTAGTCTCTCCTTGCTTAGAAATCCATGTAGAGGTTGCCAAGCCTCCACAGCTCTCCTGGGCAAAGGTCAGGTCCCCAAGGCCCTAGATAATGAGTTGTCTGGCCTGTTGAAATCCAGGTGATGTCTCCTCCTCCTTTATTGAGATATGTGTATGTATGTGTTAGTCACTCAGTCTTGTCCAACTCTTTGCAACGCCATGGACTATAGCCTGCCAGGCTTCTCCATCCATGGGGTTTTCCAGGCAAGAATACTGGAATGGGTTGCCATTTCCTTCTCCATTATTGAGTTATAATTGACATATAACATTGTGTAAGTTTAAGGTATACAACATGTTAATTTGATATGTTTGTATATTAAAATGTGCAAGATGATCTCCATCACAAGTTTTGCTAATACTTGTAGCAGGTCATACAATTACCAATGTTTTGTGTGTGCTGGTAACATTTAGTGTATTCTCTTGGCAACTTTAAAGTACATAATAACATGTTATTAACTATAATGACCATGCTGTATATTAGATCCTCAGAATTTATTTATCTTACAACTGAAAGTTTGTAACTTGGAACAGCATCTCCCCATTTCATCCAACCCTTACCTCCTTGTAACCACTTTTCTACTCTGTTTCTGTGGGTTCAACTTTTTAAAATTCTACATAAAAGTGATATCACACAGTGTTTTCCTTTCTCTTTCTGACTTACTTCATTTAGTATAGTGTCCTCAGACTTCATCCATGTCGTCACTAATGGCAGGATTTCTTTCTGTCTCATGGTCATATACTATTCCATAGTGTATAGATGTACCACTTCTCTATCCCTTCATGCCTTGATGAATATTTAGCATGTTTCCATATCTTGGCTACTATGAGTAATGCTTCACTGAACTTGGGATGAAGCTCTTTCTTCCAGATCCTGCTTTCATTTCCTTTGGATATATACCCAACAGTGAAATTGCTGGATATAGTTCAGTTCAGTTCAGTTCAGTCACTCAGTCGTGTCCAGCTCTTTGCAACCCCATGAACTGCAGCATGCCAGGCCTCCCTGTCCATCACCAACTCCTGGAGTTCATCCAAACTCAAGTCCATTGAGTCAGTGATGACATCCAACCATCTCATCCTCTGTCTTTCCCATCTCCTCCTGCCCTTAATCTTTCCCAGCATCAGGGTCTTTTCCAATGAGTCAGCTCTTCGCATCAGGTGGCCAAAGTATTGGAGTTTCAGCTTCAACATCAGACCTTTCAATGAACACCCAGGACTGATCTCCTTTAGGATGGACTGGTTAGATCTCTTTGCAGTCCAAGGGACTTTCAAGAGTCTTCTCCAATACCACAGCTCAAAAGCATCAATTTTTTCAATGCTCAGCTTTCTTTATAGTCCAACTCTTACATCTGTACATGACCACTGGAAAAACCATAGCCTTGACCAGATGGATTGTTGGCAAAGTAATGTCTCTGCTTTTTAATATGCTGTCTCAGGTTGGTCATAACTTTCCTTCCAAGGAGTAAGCATCTTTTAATTTCATGGCTGCAGCCACCATCTGCAGTGATTTGGGAGCCCCCCAAAATAAAGTCAGCCACTGTTTCCCCATCTATTTGCCATGAAGTGATGGGACCAGATGTCATGATCTTAGTTTTCTGAATGTTGAGCTTTAAACCAACTTTTTCACTCTCCTCTTTCACTTTCATCAAGAGGCTCCATGGGATTGCATAGAGTCAGACATAACTGAGAGACTAAGCACGGCAAAAACTGTATCTGTGCTTAAAGAGAGAGCTTTTCTAGGTGCTTGATTTTTCTTCTCACACAGGGAAACATGTGATCAGCATTCAGAGAGAAAAAGAGTTTATCTTTTTCTTGGACTTTTTTCTCTTGACTTTTAGAAATGTAGTTCTATTAATGAAGAGCTCTCTTTTCTACACATCACCAAAAACAAACCAAAAATGAAAATGTTTCCTGCTTTCAGAAATATCAGCTCTACTAGGGAACATGGCTAGGAAAAAAAGAATGGAATAAACCTTAAAAAGTCAATACAAAATAAATTTACTTTCAAAGTTGCATGTTAAATATCATCCAACAGAAATAACAGATGCTGTCTTTGCTTAGGTAAATTTTGGGTGATGTAACATTTGTCTTAGATTGAACTGGGCTTGTTTAGATCCTATCTTCAGGTTACACAGGCTTCTCTTTTAACACTCTCTAAATATATCCTGATATCAATCTTCTTTTCTTCATATCTTTCTTCTTATCGCCAGCAAATCATTCTTGGGAGAACTAGACATCCCAATAGATTTGTCAACTAGTGAAATGGAGAATTTAAGCTCTGCCTGATGAATATCTCAGCTCCCATGCCCACAGAGCATACAAATATCTCCCTGCTTGATAAAGAATCTTCATGTGTATACTGTAAAGCCTCCCATTTATAACATCAGATATTTTGAAATTTAAAGATATAAGACATGCTATTCTGTGTGATTCTTTTTAGAATAATTATCAAATCATGAATTCAATCATTCTGAAAATTTAGATAGCTATTTTAGAGTTGGCTGTCATTTTTTGTCTCTTTTTTTGATGTGGTGTATAATCATTAAAATAAGTATATTACCAATTGCTAGGTGTATATGATCTGAGAGAGAGCCATCTAGTTAATTCTAGAATTACCATAAAAAGGTAGTGAAAATTTTGTTATTGCATTGAGAGATTCACTATTAAATTAAATTAAATTATTAAATTATTTTTTTTCACATTTAACTCCTATTTGTATTTCTCTTTAAGGGCAATCATTCACAAAAAGATTATTTCCTGAAGTGATTATGGAATAATTACAGTAGTATTTTAAAATTTTTTTCCTTGAGATAATTTTAAAAGACTTTTTGATTAAAGGCTTCTAGAGGATTTAATATACAAGCTAGTGAGTAGGTCACAATTATCAGCATTCTCATTGGCAAATTTCAGTATTTCATTGACTATCAGGGGTTTGATTATAGCATATGAACCTGAGAATTATCATGTCTATAATTAGCATTAAGTCTTTTAAACATGTCCAGAAAGACTATCACATTATATTAATTAAAATAATAAGAAGTTATAAAGCATGATTTACTTGATTGCTTTTTGAGTTTTTGCATTGGTATTAATTACTTTTTAAAAATATTTAGAAATATGTTTTTATAATTTACTTCTGAATCAGTAGGCTTAATAAACAATTGATTTTACGTACTGTTATACATTTTTATTTTTATAGTTAGGTAATGAAAATTAAGAAAACCATGATCTTTTCCTCAGGAAGCAGTAAACAATGAAAGAGCTCATATCTGATGAAAATTAAAAAGTCCCCTTCTCCAGCATATAGCCAAGCAGAAGGGTTGTTTTTTGATCCCAGGTGAAGCATGAAAAATATTCAGAAAAATATATTAGTTACACTTTAGAAAAGCAGAGGTTAAATGTCAAATTCAATGGCTACATTTACAAAATAACAGAGAATAAGAGGATGACTGAAAGAATAAGGGGTAACTCTTTAAAAATCATTGTTTTGGGAAGAGTTTTCTAGATAATTAAAATTTTTGATCATAAAAATCATTTATCTTATGTAGTTAATAGAACAAGGGAACAAATACATGACTTTTCTTTGAGGTTTTTTTTTTCCCCCTGTTTTCTGTTCATGGGGTTGCAAATAGTTGGACACAACTTGGCAACTAAACAACAGAAACATAGTTTTCATTTAGAAGGTTCTACTCTCATTGAATAATCCATAAAAAATAATGTGACATACTTAAGAGGAGTGATATAAGAGGAGAAATTTAGTGGCTTGTACTAATATTTCCTTTCCATGTCCTTTTCTTAGATTCACACAAGGACAAAAAATTGGATTAAAAAGTGACTTTTGTGAATAGTACTAATGTATTTCACCATATAATGGCATAAAAGTTTTCCTATTTTTCTAAGGTTTAAAATGCAGTATCTCAATTACCTTATGTCTCACTGAAAAGTGAGAATCAGTTTGACCGAAATATTTTGGAGTTATAATAGGTTTTGAGAAATGGAGGAAACGTCTCTGGGGAACATTGTGGACTGATTTCCTATACTTATGCCATCCACTTTGAATGACCCAATTTGCAAACATTATTTCATTCTTGTTTAGTAGTGGATGGAATTTTACATTTATAAATTATAGAAGCTCTGTTTTTAAAAGAAAGAAGAAAAGAAAAGCTTCTGGATGTGCTTTTCTTCCAAATAGAATAAGTATCATGTTCTCTGCTAAGGAAAGAACATGAGATTCTGAAGATGAAGAACAGTAGACCACTTTACTTCATGATTGTGCCTTGGTGTCGTTTCTATGGCATCTTCCACCCATAGCAAGAGAACCGCCAGTGTGTGATATCTACCATTTATAGATATTATTCATGCAGAACATATATATCCATAATGAGACAGATAATTCATTCACTTTCTTTTTTGACTTTTAACCAAAATATTTAATATCTACAAATGAATACTTTTAACAAGCATATGGAATTAAAAGACAATAGTAAAATGACAATTATTTTATCTACTGACCAGCCGAAATTCCAGTCGCCTCTCTGATCTCATCCCCTTCCCTCTCCCCTTGAATAATCAATTAGCTGAACTTTGTGTCAGTAATTCCTTTGTTTTCTCTAGAAGATTACAAAATTGTACCTGAAATCCACAATTTTTGCTTCTAAAATTTGTACAAGTAAATCAGTGTATATTTTCTTTATGAACTTTTTCCCCTGAGGTCATTAAAGTTGATGTACGTAGCTACATTTCAATCAATTATGCCATGCTAGTATCACATGGTATGACTGCTACATTCTATCTTTCTGTTGTTAATATATTCTATGTTATGGATATAAGGTTGCTGTTGCCTGTCTTAGCAGACTTATATAAGTCACTCTGAGTAAATGTTAAGAGTAAATTTTCTAATATTAAAAATATTTTTTTCTCCTCAAGATATAAGTAGAAATTTTCACATCCATTAGTGACACATAATTAGACCAATATCTACATTTTTCCTAACTTTTGATATCACTGGTTTTGTATGTATTGAGTGCAGAGTTGAGCTATCTATTTACTAATGAGAATTATCATGTATTAAAATGTATGCAGCAGTTATTTCCCCCTGTAAAGTGCTTGTTAGTAATGTCTCTCAGTCTTTTTTCTTGCAAGTGTACAGTATTGAAGATTTGAAGATTGTAATGATTCTTAGTACATTAGAGAACCATTTCCTTGATTTATGCTAAGAAACAAGGAATTTTATTTATGATTTTTTTTACCATCAATAACACTGCCAACACAGTGAAAATAGTAAATATAGCATTGAATTACTGTTAAAATAATTTTGAAACTACACATCTCCGGATAGGGAAAATATATCATATGAAAAACAACATAAAATCAGACATACAACAGACATAACACATTTTTAATGAATAATATTATAGATAGTATAATTATCACTCTCAGTCATTGTGTCTCTTTCAACATTGTAAAAACACATTGAAGGGGACTTTCTTTGTTACTGCTCTGTGAGCCCTTTATGCCAAGGCTACTAAATCATTATCATTTAAGAAAGTAATTAGCACATCTCATTAGCTAATGAAGATAATGACTATTAAAATTCTTTCCCAATTTACTGTTCCCCCTTTATCACGATTTAACAACAATGTTGTTTTAGTGTAATAACAAAAATTGGTTTACAAATGACCCTTCCACTAATGAACGAGCAGCACCTTGTATCAAGGAGCAAAGAATTATTTATTCATTGCACTTCTAATTATATTATGTAGAGCAGCTTACAGTTCATGCCTTTCCAATGTGATTCAGTCAAAATGTCTATTTTATCATTATATTAAAAGTACAAAGGCAAACCTCACAGTATATAATTATTTTTCTAGGGAATAAAGTCAATTTCTACATTCCAAGCTGGAAAGTGATGAATTATAATGATCAATGTATATGGATTATGAAAGCACTTCATCTGCTCAGCTCATTTTTTTCTATTTTATTTATATTTTGAACATATAAACACATATTAAAATAACTGAAAAAAATTAATGTTCTACTGATAATTATTAACATTCACAAAAATATAATACTGAAGGAAAACGTCGTTCTCGAGTGGCTAAAGTAAATGCATTTACATTTAACTTTATAAATCAAAAAGTTGAATTAAAAATTCACTGATTCCTAGTGTTACATTGAGGGTAGTTTCATAAGTTTTCTGTTGCCATGAGCAAATCATCACAATTTAGGTTCAAGCATCTATTTGTTATTTCATAGCTTCTGTGAATCAGGGATCTAGGCCTGGGTTGTCTGACTCTCACTGGGATGAACAATGAGTTGACAGGGACTCCGAGTCCATCTGAGGCTCAGGAAAATCTGAGTTTATTCTTTGTTGGAAGAAATTGATTCCATGCAATTCTAGAAATGAAATCCCTATTTTCTTGCTGGCTGTAGGCAGGTGTCCCTCTCAGATTCTGGAGGTAGTTTTCAAGTCCTAATCAAATATGGCAACTTTATTACTGCAAAACAGGCAGGAAAGTCAGCCTGCTGTGTGGAGTTTTATATAACATAATCTAATCATGGACAGACTATGCTCTCATATTCTTAGCGCTGGCCCATATTAAAGTGGAGATGATTACACAGAGTCAGTACACCTGGAGGTGGGAAACTGCCACCCTCTGACCCCCAATTATTTAAGACTGTCTGAAATGCAAATTATATTCACCCTCTCCCAGGGTTTTTAAGGTTTTAGTCCATTACAACCACAGCTCAGAATGCAAAATCTAAATCAGGTCCAGGAGTGTGGATGATAGGCTTGGATGTAATCTATGAAGTAGAGCTTCTGGGGCAAATTCTTCACGTGTGGTCCTGGAAATCCAAAGTGAGAAGTTATCAGCTCACAACATCCCTGACTAAGAATGGCAGATGGGGCACAGAAACTCAGTTAAAAAACATTGTGATTTATAAAAATGGTAAGTGAGCATGAGTAATCTGTCCATAACCATTCTGAAACGGGTTCTTTTTCATTGAGTAAAAAACCTGGAAGAAAGCTTTGTGATCTTGGCTCTACCCCTTGGGTTTCTGGTTGAGAAAAATCTGTGCTGTCATTTTTATTCAGTCCCTCAGTCATGTCCAACTCTTTGCATCTGCATCAACTGCAGCACGCCATGCTTCCCTGTCCTTCACCATCTCCTGAAGTTTGCTCAAACTCATGTCCATTGAGTCAGTGATCTGTAGGCAAATCTTTAACCTCTTGAAAGGCACTTCGTGTGACTAAATCCTCCACTTTTTCCTTGTATAACTTCTAGCATCTTTTGCCATCTGGATAAGCCAATAACTTTGAAGTCATCCAGTTCTACTTATTTGTTTAGCAATTCTTCCCTGAACTTATCTCTCTCCTTTTGCATTTTACTATAATCTGCAAAAAGAATCTAGGCAGCAATTCTGGCATTTAGCTAGAAGTCCAAGTCCATCATTTATAAATTCTAATTCCCACATAGCTGCAGGACATGCATATGCATATTAAATTGCTTCAGTACTGTCAGACTCCTTGCAGCCCTATGCCAGACTCCATTGTCCATGGGATTCTCCAGGCAAGAGTACTAGAGTGGGTTGTCATGCCCTCCTCCAGGGGATCTTCCCAATGCAGGGATTGAACCCAGATCTTGAGAGAGTTAATTCTTAGGTAGGTTGATTAGGAGTTCTGGGCCCTTGTGGAGGAGAAAGGTGTCTGGGCCTCTCAAGGAGTAGCAAAGGACAACATTCTTTTTCTAGGTTGCTTTGTCTTAGTCAATATAACAATGTATCTTGCTCAAGGACACATTTCTCCTTAACAAGAACATTCTGACTAATCTGGTTATCTTAAGATGTTAGTTGTGGGAGTGAGCCTGGTAAGACCTTTCTATTGTTAGTTCTAATCCTGTTTATTTAAGATGTATTTTGTGGGAATGGGTCTGGTAAAAGTATATAAGACTTGATAAGACTAGTGAGTTGGGACACTCTTCATCCCCCATCTGATGTCTATGTCAGAAGCTTTCTCCCCCCCTTTTATATTTTAATAAAACTCTACTACAGAAAAGCTCTTGAGTGATCAAGCCTGGTCCCTGATCCTGAAGCTAAATCTTCTTCTTTGGAGATCAGGAAACTGACAACCTTCACCATAAACTATGAATCTCTTCCGTCTCCTGCATTGGCAGGCATATTCTTTACATCTAGCACCAACTGGGAAGTTGCTTATCTAGTTTTCAGTAACGTGTTCCTCACTTCCTCTGAATCCTCCCTGGCAGGATCTTCCAAATCCAGATTTCAAACTCTTCACCAACTTCTTGATTCCAAGAAGTTGCTACTTGCAAATTTTAAATTGTTTTTGTTGTTGTTGTACTAACCCCTCAATTCAAAATACCAAAATCTTTATGCATTTCTCTGCTACATAGCAAATTATATGACAGTTTCCATGGATCAGGAGCCTGAGTATGGTTTCTCTGGGTTCTTGGCTTAAGGTTTCAAAAGCTAAAATGGTATGAATCTTAATGTCAAAATACCTGGAGTTCACGTCAATGACTAACACCAACTTTCTCTGAGGTCTATTGGACCTCAAACCAGCCAAAAACTGTTCCGTGGCTATTCAGAAATTTTAGAACTCTGTTTCTATTAAGCAGTTATTATATTGGGCATAAGCATGATAGTCATAATGGTAATCACAAACATGTACATCATAGGAACTGGAGAGTGTATTGAAAAAAATTGTTACAATCACTGTTTATTCCACAGTTAGTTTGTTCATTAATTACTTAATCAATTATTACAAACTCAATATAACATTTGAGTTAATCTTTAGAATTTAAACAGAGCATTAAAGTCTCCAAGTTTATAGGGAGTCTTAACATTACAAATAGCTACAACTTTTCACAATGTAGACTTACCCAGTCTACATTTATATTCAGTTATTGGAACACTGCTGAAACCAATATGGTATGGAAAGACAGCAAATTAAATGAGTGAATAATTAGTGAGAAGTATAATTTCACTTCTCTTCTTCCTTCATTTAAGAAAACCTGGTGGAAAATTAGTTCTTTTGTGTATGTGTTTTCTTGTTATGAAAATCTGTCACCCAGTGACCCATCTGAAAATTTGCTATTCTAGTGGGACAAGCTCTGCAAAGCTTCCCTTAACATTGCATTCATTTTATCACTGCTATGCTATGATCGCTTCAAGAGTGCATGCTATAGACTCTTCATTGTATATCCAGGCCATATCACTGTGCCTGGTCTGATATGTCAGTCATAAATATTTGAATGGACACATGAATGAAATAGTATGAATAAAATTAAGTTATTTTTAAGTTTAAAATTGTAGTGCTTTGAGAAACAGGGTTTTGTAAGCCAAAATCATTGGTAGCAGCTTGCCTACTTACATTAACCCTCAGTTGTTTTGTTTTTTCCTGGAGATAAATGTGCCTTATTTTATTCTCTGATTCTCTTTGTAAAGTGGAATGTCACTGAAGATACAATGGTAACTTCTATTCCAGATTTTCATCCATTTCTGTGGCTGTATTATTATTTTGATTTACTTCTGTATTTACATCAATATCTACTTCTATAAATGTTCTACTCCTCTTTATATGCCTACATGGAGATGTTTCTATCTTGAAATCCCCTGCCAACTTTTCGTCTTAATCTCTTTCTCTTCCTCTCTGCACGCACACTCACACACATACACACACACATACACACACACACGCATACCCCACTTAGCTATTTTTTTTCGGTGAATTACCACAGCTTTTCAATTTCCAGGCTCCCTTGTCTAATTAAGTACCAAATCATAGAGACTCTTTGTTAACAAAATGTTTTCATTTATCTTTCCTCATTATTTTAATTTCTATCACCCCAATTAAGATAATTGTTTATTCTTACATTTATAATGATAGAGATACATATAATAATGGGTTTTTTTTATACCTCTTTCTGCTAATTCTTTCTTCATATGCATCCCATTTTCTACTTTTCCACTACTATTTATAAATTTCTAATCATTCAATGCATCAATATCTTTTAATCCAGAAGTAAAATTTTTGAGCAGAGCCATACATACAATTTATAAAAGTTCCATAGATTATTCTTATATGTTATTAAGCACTAAGAAGCATATTTTAATCTAGATAATAAATGATGAAAAGGATATTTTACAAGAACACTCTAACCTAACCTTGTACCCTATTCTTAGAATAAAGATAAACCTCTTTGTCAGGTGTTCAAGAATCACTTTGTCAATCCAATATTATCTCTAACTAATCTTTTCTGTGATGTTTCATCCATTTTTCTCTGACATTTTTGGAATTATTTCCTCCTTCTCTAAATATTACATATTTATAAGCATTAACTCTGCTATATCCATATGTACCTATTTACTATTATGCCATGAGGGCTTCCCAGGTGGCACTAGTGGTAAAGAACCCTCCTGCCAGAGCAGTAGACTTGAGATGTGGGTTCAACCCCTGGGTTGGGAAGATCCTCTATAGGAAAAATGGCAACCCACTCCAGGATTCTTGTCTGTATAATCCCATGGACAGAGGAACCTGGTGGGTTGCAGCTCATGGGGTCCCAAAGAGTCAGACATGACTGAAGCAACTTTGCAGCATTATGCCATGAATATTTACTCATGCCCTTAAAATCTCCAGATATAATTTCATTGGCCACATGCAACTGTAGTTTAATTTTGAATCTTTTAAGTACTTTAAATGTTCTCTTTATCAAAGCGATTCTTTAATGAATATTTCTGTAGGTAAATATTTACCTTAATTTAAAATTAATCTTGTGAATATCTCCAAATTGATTGACATCAAAATATAACCCAGTGTTATACAGTTCTGCTCATGTTCATAATTCCCCAAGCCCTAATGAAATATGTTACTTTAGGTCCATTCAAGATAGACTCTAGTTTAAAGAATCAGAGTTTACCAAAACAGGCTAGTACATGCATAACTGGAATTTTAAGCAAATGATCTTCAGAACCTATTGCCTTCCCACCATATGTGCAGTAAGTTGTAGAGTGTATGGGCTATATTTCAGGTTGACTTACCTGTGAAAAAGAAGAGAAGATGGAGATTATTGTACAGGAGCTTAATTGTCTGGTGATATTTGCCTGAAAACATGTGTAAAGAGAGAGAAGGAAGCAAGCAAATGGAAATAAGCAGCAGCAGAAGTTAAGATCCAAGGTAATTGTAAAAGAGGTCTCAACAGATTTTGTGAGAAATTCTAATGATGGTGACCCTTTAGTGATTTCTCCACTCAGAATAAGAAAAATATGTCCTTACATCTCAATGAGAATCCATTGTTGAATATGAGCTTTCCTGTGAGGAGAATACAGAGATCTTTTCATACATTATATCTCACTGGGATTCTTACTGATAGATTCAGATTATTAAAAAATAAGAGGCAATATAATACTTGAATCTGTCTGGGTTGGCATGGTTCTTAAAAAGCAAAATCAAATCATTCTATCATCACATTTAATTATGAGAAAGTGGAACCTACAGATCGGGTATAAATCAAGGGTGTTCCCACTCCTTTTAAAAATCTACTGAATGCATATGAATGATTCACATTTTTGGATGGTAGAAACCAACACAACATTGTAAAACAATAATCTCCCAATTTAAAAAAAAATCTGCTGAAATCTTTAGGTAATGCAATAAAAAAGAAAAGGAAATATAAGTGTATGGGGATTTAGAAGGAAGAAATAAAATTGTCTTTGTTTGTAAATGACTTGATTATCCATACAGAAAATCCAAAATAACTAACCAAAAAACTTCTAAAACTAATAAGTGATTATAGAAAGTTTGCATAATGCAAGTTTAATACACAAAAGTCAATTGCTTTTCTGTATACTAGCAATGACCAAGTGGAATTTGAAATTAAATATGTAATAGCATTTACATAAACATACAAAAAATGAAATACTTAGGAACAAACCAATCAAACGTGTCAATATGAGGAAAACTAAAAGAACTCTGATGAACAAAATCAAAGAACTAAATATATGGAGAGGTTCCATGCTTACGTTTAGAAAAACAATATTGGCAAGATTTCAGTTCTTCTCAAAACCTGATCTAGAGATTCAAGGCAATCCCTAAAAAATGCCCCAGCAACTTATTGGGTGGCTATCAACAAAATGAGTCTAAATGTTACAAAGAATTGCACAAGAACCAGAATAATCAACTCTGATTCAAGGAGAAGGACACAACTGGAGAACTGAGACTAAATGACTTCAAGAGATACTATACATTTAAAGTAATCAAGACAGTGAAATACGGGTGCAAGGATAGATGAGTAAATCAGTAGAAAAGAACAGAGACAAGACATAGGCTTGCCAATAT
This sequence comes from Odocoileus virginianus, assembly GCF_023699985.2. Lineage (NCBI taxonomy): Eukaryota > Metazoa > Chordata > Mammalia > Artiodactyla > Cervidae > Odocoileus > Odocoileus virginianus. The sequence goes on along the minus strand of NC_069687.1, from coordinate 17,729,527 downwards.
TTATATATATAGACTGTTGTTTTTATTGTTGTTCAGTCCCTAAGTCATGTCAGACTCTTTGCAACCCCATGGACGGCAGCTTGCCAGTCTTCCTTGTCCTTATTGTCTCCCAGAGTGTGCTCAAACTTATATCCATTGTGTCCCTTAGGCCATCCAACCATCTCATCCTCTGTCATGCACTTCTCCTCCTGCCCACAATCCTTCCTAGCATCAGGGTCTTTTCCAATGAGCCAACTCTTCACATCAGATTGCCAAAGTATTGGAGCATCAGCTTCAGCATCAGTTCTTCCTATAAACGGTCACGGTTGATTTCCTGTAGGAAATTGACTAGTTTGATCTCCTTGCTGTCCAAGGAACTATCAAAGTCATCCCCAGCACCACAGTTTGAAAGCATCAATTTGTTGGCTCTCAGCTTTCTTTATGGTTCAGCTCTCACATTAGTATGGATGTGAGAATACTGGAGTGGGTTGCCTGCCCTTCTCCAGTGGATCTTCCCAATCCAGGAATCGAACTGGGGTCTCCTGCATTGTAGATGGATTCTTTACCAGCTGAGCTACCAGGGAAGCCCTTCTTACAAAACTAAATATATTTTTATTATGCAATCAAAAATCATGGTCCTGGGTATTTACTTCAAAGAGTGGAAAACATATCCACACAAAAGCCTGTACACTGGTATTTGTAGCAGTTTTATTCATAATTACCAAAATTTGGAGGCAACCAAGATGTCCTTCAGTGGATGAGTGAATAAATAAACCGTGGTACATCCTGACAATGAAATGTTACTCAGCACCAAAAAATGAGTTTTCAAGCCCTGAAAAGATATGAAGAAACCTTGAATATATATTTATCGTCATCAGTGGAAGTCTCTCAGTCATGGACTCTAGGTAGTCATGGACTATAGTCCATGGAATTCTCCAGGCCAGAATACTGCAGTGGTTAGCCTTTCCCTTCTCCAGGTGATCTTCCCAAGCCGGAGATCGAACCCAAGTCTCCCGCATTGCAGGCGGATTCTCTACCAGCTGAGCCGCAATAAGCCAATCTAAAAAGGCTATCTACTGTATGATTTCAACTCCATGGCATTCTGAAAAAGACAAAACTATGAAAACTATAAAAAGTTCAGTATTTGCCAGGAATTGAAAAGGGGAGGGAGGAAGTGAACAGAACACAGAGAATTTTAAGGGCAGTAAAAATACTCCACCTGTGTGCTAATTACTTTAGTCATGTCAGACTCTTTGCAACCCTATGGACTGTAGCCCGCCAGGTTCCTCTATCCATGGGATTCTCCAGGCACGGATACTCAAGTGGGTTGCCATTTCCTCCTCCCGGGGATCTTCCTGACCCACTGGTTGAACCTGGGTGTTGTGCATTATAGGTGGATTCTTTACCACTGAACCACCAGGAAGGCCTCAAAATACTCTGCATGTACCTAATGTTGAATATTTGTCATATATTTATCTAAGCCCATATAATGTACAATTCCAAAAGTGGACCATATGTAAACTATGGACTTTGGGTTAATTATGATGTGTCAGTCTAGGTTTATACATTGTACTAAATACACCATTTGTGTTGGGGATGGTGATAATGAGAGAGGTCATGCATATGTGGGGCAAAGGGTACAGGGAAATCTCTGGATGTCCCTTCAATTTTGCTCTGAGCCTTAAACTGGTCTGACACAAAAATGTCTTAGTAAAATAAAATTAAACCAAAGGGCTATAGTATTATTGTATTTATGCTGCCATGTCTCATTTTTTGTTATTTTTAGATAACCTGGAAAGACTTTAGTTTCTGTGAATATATAAGCCCATAATTTTGAAAGAGGTTTGAAATCAAGTGGAATACAATATAATATGAAAAGCTTTGAAACAGTGACCTATATAGTAACTGAGAATACATTTTGAAGTGACTACATATATATTTCCTAAAATATTCCTTCTCTAGTTAGAAGTGTACTTTTTTTTTTATTACTTTAAGAGCTCAGAAATGCAAATTAGTACTTGTTGAAATTGTCTCTAAAATAATTGTTACATTTTAAAATATAAGGCACATAGAAATTGCTGGAGTAAAGGCAAGAAAGATGTGATTTAATAGAAAAGTGAAATATATGTTTCCTATTATGGGGACAATATTATAAATCCTTAGAAAGTATTTGGCTGAATTGTTCCCATAAACTTGAATAAATGTTTGCGACACAGTAGATGGAGTTATTATTCCTTAGTGACATCTCCTGGTTGACTGAGCAGTTTTCACTAAGCTAAAGATAATTATAAACTAATTTTCTGTTGTCAGATTTTAAACAGTTAAGTTAGTCTCCCACTCATGTCTAACTCTTTGTGACCACATGGACTACCCGCTCCTCTGTCCATGGAATTCTCCAGGCAGGCTCACGAAAGTGGGTTGCTACTTCCTACTCCAGGAGATCTGCCCGACCCAGGGGTTGAATCCAGGTCTCCTGCACTGCAGGCAGATTCTTCTCTGTCTGAACCATCAGGGAACTGCTAAAGGACTGAGTCACAATTAGAGTCCATGCCGCGCATTATGCCATAGATATGGGAGAGAGCATCCTACTTCCAGCAATGAGGCAGAGATGAAATGACCAGCGAAATACTATTGGTCTCACTAACAACAGGCCTATGATAACCTTTGCAGAAAATGTATGCTACACATAAGTAAGCCTCTGTTTGCTCACATTTGAGTGTCCCTCTCGTAGAACATTCAAATAACCCAATACTTCAAAGTTACTCCTTGCAAACTCTTAATGCTCCTCAACTCAGATCATACACAAGAATTTGATGCATTAGGTGCTATCAGTGAATGCCTTGAATTCCTAGTAATGAAGCATGTGAACCGTGTATCAACACTAGTTCCTCAGCTCAAACTTAGAAACCAGTCACATTGGATTTTACCTCTTATTTTAAGAAAGGCCATATTGAAGAGGTAAGAATTCTGAATTAGGAATATGAGAATACACATGTTGGGAGCCTAGGAAGCCTGAAGCTTCTGAGTAGTATGTGTTCTAAAGGACTCTGAGATATTTTGCTTTCAATAGATAGATAATAGCTAGACACATAGATGACCTTCCCAGATGGCTCAGTGGTAAAGGACACACCTGCCAATGCCAGAGGTGTAAGAGGCGTGGGTTCGATTTCTAGGTCGGGAAGATATCCTGCAGGAGGGCATGGCAACCCACTCCAATAGTCTTGCCTGGAGGATCCCATGGACAGAGGAACCTGGTGAGCTACAGTCCTTGGGTCACAAAGAGTTGGACAAAACTGAAGCGAAATTAGCACCCAGCATGCACAGACAGGTAGATAATCAAGATCTCCAAATTACTTCAAATCTCTTTCTCTTAAGAGTGCTCCCAGGACATCTTCCTACTATTCCTGTCTTAACTGTGGCTCCTCCTCATTCCGCTGACCTTAAAGGGCTCAGTCTTAAACTTTCATTTTATGGAGTTTATAATCTATGTGTAGGTCATCATTTCACACTCATAGTAAATTACCAAATATTTTTCTGCAGTTCGAAGTCTTCTCCTGGATGCCAATGTCATCTCTCTTGTTGTTTCTCCCTGGATGAAAGCCAGTAATTCTTAACCCTTCCTGCCTATTTTTTATGGCACTTGATAAAGTCATTTTATCAATGATTACACAATGATTTTACATACAATACATATGTACTTATTTGAGTATATATTTTTGTCTCTCCACCCCTCTCACTCCCCCCAATGTAAGATCATGAAGTTGGGTGTTTTGTCTCTTTTGGTCACTGCTGTATCCCCAGCATGAATAATAATGCTTGGTGCATATCAGGTATGCAGTAAATCATTGTTGCATGAATGATCTGTAAGTTTTAGGAAAATGAGTTCATAGCAAATTGCATCATCACCTAAAGTCTTGCTAAGATGATTTTAGCTAAGAATAAGAAAAATTCTTATGCCATTTGCTTTTAGGTTCTGAAAGACCTTTATTACCCTCTGAGATCACACATATTTCCTTATATTTTTCTCCTTTTAATATTCTCTTTTCAATGTAAACACTTCAATACAATTGAAATTATGTTGTATACTTAATAAAATATGAAAAATATTCTTAATTTACTCAAACATATGTCACAATTCTACAACAATATACTTCATATTGATTTATAAAACTGGCTTGTTTTATATGTTATATTTTAGGTAAATTTTACTGCTTCTTGCATTTATATTCTGATATGTTTTTCATAATCTATGGTTTCAAAGTACAATATTGAATTTATGATGCATATATTATTAATTACTATTCTTATAAGTATTATTTTATTACTTGAAATCACTACTAATATTTATATTTTAATATTGACTATGCATTAAGCACAAAGCTAGGGCCTTCAAATGGATTATAACCCTAGGTTATTATTTGAACATCTATGAAGAGCATATACATCTTAATCAATTGAAGTAACAGTGGTTCAGAGAATATAACTAAAATTGTTCAAATCTCATAAGAGACTGATCTTCCACTAGAGTCTCTATTTCAGAAGGCTATGATCTAAAAAAACAAAAATCTGGTAGTTCAATTTCTCTCAATATTTTGCCTCTTCAAAAACTGTATTTGTTCTTCATCCTCCATTATGTCCTCATGAGTTGGATTCTTGAGTGATATGAAGAAATCTGTAATAAACTATTACTTTCTATGGGCTTCCCTGGTGGCTTAGATGGTAAAGAATGCATCTACAATGCAGGAGACCTGAGTTTGATTCCTGGGTGGGGATGATGCCCTGGAAATGGAAATGGCAACCCACTCCAGTATTCTTGCCTGGGGAATTCCATGGACAGAGGAGATTTGTAGGCAACAGTTCATGGTTATGCATAGCTTTTTATGATATAAAGATTAAAAAGTTTTTCATGTATTTTTTTCTTTTTTTCTCTTCAGGACCCAATCACAGACACACATAAGAAAATATATCATCAAACATTCATAAAGTGAATTGTAAGGTAAAATTTTCCATGTAATATCTTTTATATTAAAAAGTTATAGAAACATAGAAATTGTTTATCTTAAAGATCTTTATAGCTATTTTTAGATATTTAGAGGTTTGACAGAATAATTTCTTTTGTTTTTTAAAATTCACTCTTTAAAAATATTCCATTATTTTCTCTAATAAAATTTGAACCGATTCTCATGGCACATTTTTCAAACGCTATAGAACCAGCAAAGGTACCTTGATATTAGACTGACTTTCATAAGTGTTTCTAAAAATAGTGTTAAGAGAAAGCTCAAGGAAGAGACTGATAATGTAAAATAGATAACTCAATGAATGTTATATTACTACATTTCAATATGAGAAAAAAAAGCTATTTCTAAAATGTAATTTTATGTATGTGTGGGCTTGGAATACATTGATAAATCAGGTTATGCATTTTTATTAATCATTTGAACTTGTTACTAGATGTAGATCTCTTTCCTAATGAGCACTGAATTTAGTTGTGTTTTATAATGTCTTTCAACATCTGACTCTAGAGGTATAACTGCCTGGCTATTAATCATCATTTGTCTGTGTAAATCTGTTTTATAGATCAGGTTTGTTAAAACAATGATGCTAATATTTAATTAATATGTATAACAGGTATAGATGCTGAAAATTTAATAAATAGTAGATAAAAATAATAGTATATACCCTCTACTATTTTGGTGAATAATGAGATCTAATATAAAATTGACTTGCATCATAAGAAACATTTTAAATACCTGAATTTCTTGTGAAAAGATGAAATATAAGGATATAAGCCTTGAGATCAGAAGTTATGTTTTCATTTATTTTCTGTAAAATATACTTCGCCACACATATTCTATATAATTGCCTGGCTTTTATGGTAAGTATGCAAATATCTTATTAAATCCTGCTCATTTGTAGCAACAAAAATAATGAAAAATGCCGGCATATCAAAACAACCAACATTTTCAAAGTCGAATTCTGTTGCTTTATACAATGTACTTCTCATTATTTTAGAAAGACACCTCTATGTATGGATTTTTCTGGTACTCTTTTAAATGTAAAAACAAACTCTAAACCATTATATTCCATTCATTAAAAAAAAAAGATATGAGGTAATAAAATTTTTAGGTGTTGATCTCTCCTGCCTCATCCCTACCACCATCTGTCCTGAGTCCTCCACTTAGGACACCACAAACTTGACCATGTTGGAAACCCCTATCAAGGATAAGTGCTTTGTTTTTTTTTTTTTTTAAATCATATAGGTTCAAAATGTATCTGCTTCGGAGACCAATTTTGTTTGAAAATGGTTTGTGGAATTCAGAAACACATCAGAGTAAAAGAAAAAAAACTGTGTTATGAAAGTTTTTCTGCCATACATATAATAGCTTAATCATCTTAATAATAAATAAATTACTTTCTTACAAATAAACAAGACTTTACCTATCATCATGAGTATATTTCATTATTACAGAAAAAAATGTAGGTTTGTGTGTGTCAAAATTTACATCCATTTTCATTCTGTAGGATGTAAATGAAACAAATAACTTTGAAAATTGAAACACTAGTATATAATTATGTTATTAATTATATTTATATTTTACAGTGTCATCCTTAAGATCGTAGGCAATTGAAACAGAATTATATTTACACTGAATCATTTGTTCTGCCTGTGAGAACTAAGATTCATGGCATATCTTCAGAAAAGGTTATATTAAAACAAGAATGGCATCATACATTTTATTGTCTTATAAGGTAAAGCTTAATTAGATTTTTAATGTTAGCCCAAGTTTCCATGGCTTTAGGTAATATTTAAACAGAGGTATATGGAATATAAAGAGAGAATATGATACTGTTTATAAGTGAATTTAAGTATAAATTTAAGTATACGTGTACCTGTTAAATTCAAAATTAATGCAGCTTATTTAAAAAGAAGAAAAGAAAAAAAGCTAAAAAAGATCTTATACTGTTTGTGAGTTAAAGTTTAACCATATATTTATGTTGATTTTATGTGAAATCTCACTTAAACTTTGACTCTTGTAAGTCGTCTTCAACTCCATTGTAAAATACATTAATGACATTTGAGGCTGTAACTATAAAGGCAATACAGTATTTAATAAATTAAGACAGGTGTAAGATAAATATCCTTGAGCAAGGAAGTTTTTGCCACTAAATTGATTAGTATGTTTGTGATTTTACTCTCAATCTACATCTTTAAAAGAAAAAATCTCCAGTTTACAACCGACAGTGTCCTACATAAAGGACTTGCATGGCAGAAGATTATTAATACCCTAGTCCTCTTCTGTAATATCTCAGGAAATTTTTCCTCAAAATTTTCTTAGAAAGGTAATTTTCAGAAAGGCACATGTTCACTTTAAATCTGTGACTAAATTGTCTCTAAGAGACCAATCAAATTCAAAACCAATAGGGTTCAAAATAAACCTGTTGAATGTTTAATGGAATAGGGCCCAAAACTCCATTTCTATGTTATAAAATAGTTGATAGCTGTTCCATAATTTAAAAAATATATTTCAACTTTGACAGAAAATTGAATAATAAAATTTTCTATATTTAAGTGAAGTTCATGTGAGTACATGATTTATACATATTGACACTTGAAGCTTATCTCACATCATTTTCAATAGATTATCCTTACCTTTTACAAAAATCACATAATCCATCTTTACTTAAGTTACTTAATATTTATTCATTGCTTTTATAATCTCAAAAATGTGAGTACTACATAGTCCTATTCTATAAATTTCTATAAATATTGCTTCATACAGTTTATATAATCTGTTTGTTATACTTAATTGTAGTTTCAGATTTTTCTGTTTGTTTTCGTGTACTTTCTTATTAGGATTCCTTACATAATTACATAAAGAAACCAAATAAATTGCATAACTCTCTGATATAAACACACAATAGACAGTATACTTTTATAGTCATTAATATGACTACATCTTACAACTTGCTAGTATTGAATGCTCCCATTGATTGGTGTTTATAAACTTATTTACTCCTTAAAGCTTTGCTATAATATAGGTATGATTACTACAATCCTTGAGAGGAGAACTATGGATAAAATAAAAATGACATGATTTTATAGGACTTTAGACAGTTATTTTCAAGTTTAAAGAATGTAATATAAAAAATAATTATATTGAGTTCAAAGTTTGCTCACACATTTAAGTACGGAGGAGTAAAACTTACAGTCAAATGATGCTGAACAATCAGCAGGGGGCCTATATCTACAGAATGTCTCCTGGGATTGGTGCTTGTCCGGGTTTGGTTAAACTGGTAAAAACTCTGGTTTCTAGTTGCAGTCATTAGGTTGTGTGGAGGTAATTCTGAAAATTAGGGACTACCCTACTAAAGAGAAAAGGGGCCCTCAACAGGTTCATTGTTTGTGCTTCCATTTGGTTGGATATTAGAGGCCATGGCAAGGAGAATGCGTGCTTATTTCCCTAGGTTGAATGCTTTTCTCTTGTCATGTAGGCATGGCAGATTTATGAGCACTGTCTATCCTCTGGAGGATGGAAGCAAATTGACGGTTCATAAGGAAGCATATTATTATGTACTCTCAAGTTTCTTTCACACTTGTTGATGAACAGCGTTATACATGTTGCTTAAAGTCAAACATATATCCCTTTTCACTTACTCAACAATGTCATCTATTTGACACATCTCACTGAAGAAATATACTTCAACCAGGAAGCATTAAATCCATCTCTTCACTATTTAAATCTCACCAAATCTTCAACTTCGTAAGAAAAAAAAAACCTTCTAAGAAATATTGTTTAATTCAGTGATCACACAATTTACATTAATCAGAGAAGAAGCATTTTGTGTGTATGATAAAGAATTATATTTTCTTGGAAGATAACAAAATAATCATCATTGCTTTGTTACTGAGTGAATTAATTACATATTTGAAAAAAATGAATGATTCTTTTGAAGTATAATATCTTCTTTAACTGCAATTATTCTCAAACATTTCCTTGTTTCTAAATACTGTATCACCTTTCATTTTAATTCAATTTTCCCTTTTGCTTTTATCTACCAATCTCTACTATTATTAAGTAATAATGACTAAAAGCTGAGACTTAAACTACTAAAACTTTCCTTGCCCCCCAGAATGTCTTTGCTTCATCTCTCACAGAATGCCAATTCTGTCTTACCAAGTCTATCTTCACAATAGTTAACTAACTGTATTGAGAAGTGTATCCATAACTTACTTGCATTTATATTCTACCTTTCATCTCCGACTGAAATTACCTCCCCTCTGGGTAAATCACGTTCCTCACATATGATAGATTAGTAAATATTAATTGAATTGAACTAAGGGGAAGATGGTAAAGAGCTGGTTTAATAGAGCATGGCTCCTAAAATACACAAAGGAGTATTGGAGGACAGAGGTGTGGTGAGAGATGATGGAGAAACATCTTGACTAGACTCATTAGCATGAACTAGTTTATTAGATTAGCCAGTTCTTAGGCTGGATGATTTTAAAGGCATTAACTGAGAAGAAATGAATTGTGATTGACATCACTCTGGTAGATGAGAGGAACGGGAGAAAACCAGAAGGACGTCGGGGGGCTAAGCTGAGCACAAGAAGAATAGCGTATGGTAGTTGGTTAACCTATCATATGACATTTCCTTAATTAAAAAAAAAAAAAAATTCCCAACTACTGGATACTTTAACTTTATGTGTGTAAATTATTAGATGCCCAGTCCAAGCCATTGACTAAGTGATTGGAATACACAACCACATTTATTATTTAGCAAATGCAACTGTCTCCATTTTATTGATGAGGACACTAAACCTAGCTTAATTGTGGGTCCTTCTGGCACCAATCCTTTGCTCTTAACCATCAGTAATGGATATAGTTATATTCAGTCAGATATGTACCATGCTTGAGGCTCACTGGTATTTAGAATTATTGGTTTCTTTCCAACTGTGAATTTATGTTTTAATTTCCTGCTTCCCTTTAAGTAAAATACTAGAACCCCTATTTCAAATCCCTTCAAAATTTTTGTTTCTTTTTGCTTTCTTTTTGCCTAGAGTTTGCATACATTTCATCAAATTCTCAATAGATCTATAACAATAGACAGTTTTAAGTAAATTAAAAAAACAACAAAGGGATAGGAAAAATCGTACTGAAATATGGATCAGTTAGAAAACACAGCTGCATTTATAAGCGGTTTCCTAATTACAGCATGCATTAATTGGTGCACACAAATAATGAATAGTCACCTGAATACAGTTTGCAAAACCTAAGACAGTTTTTTTATGAGGTAAATTTACAAAATAATAATAATAATAATAATAATAATAATAATAATATAATGTCTGTGCACATATTCTCATTTAATTGTTATGTGTTTAATTTTATATTCTATGAAATTAACTCATGATCAAGTCATGTAGTAAGCAACTGTAATTTGTCTCTACCACATTTTGTATTTAATATCACTTTTATAAATCTATGTGTATTTTACAAAATTTCATATACTGCTGCTCTGTCTTTCTCAAATGTTGATGGTCATTCTCTGGTTCACCATCAGCCACTCCATCATGCCTTAAAACAGCAATTATTACAACATCTAGATTTTACTGTGCCCTTTTTTTCTTAGGGTCTTCTCTGTGACTCAAAAGTAGTGATTAGTCCCTTCTGAAATTTGATTCCATTCTTTAGTTAAAACTCAGAGCCAAGGAACCACTCCAATATCAAGGATTGCTGTTCTACAACAGACTGTAGAGGTTTTTATTGTGTTTTATGTGTAAAGTGTTTTTAATGTGTGTGTGATGTATTTAAACAGGTGTCTGTCACCCATGTTAAATCATGTTATTTAATCCCTGAGTAATTTTGTATAATTACAGTATCAGGTACCAGTCAGAGGGCTGCAATGTAGATTATTATATGGCTGAGTGTTTTTCGTAATCTGATGAGGTAGGTATTAATACCCCCATATCTTCAGAGTAAAACTTAGTAAACAACTCAACCTAAATCAGGTGGGCAGTCACACTTAGGTTTTCTGGCTATAATTTTAGAATTTTCTTTAAAATGTCAACAGGCTTTTTTGACATCTGTTCTTTTTAACTTCCCATTGTTGTGATTTCTGTTTTACCTCAGAGAAATAAATTCTTTTGGTCACATTTGTTTTAAGATTTAAATCCAGGCATATTTATGGGGATATAAAAATGTTTAGAATCTCTTTTGGCATAACAGCACTTGTTTTAAACTAGAATATGCTATAACATAATGTCAACTATTTCAACATTATTGCAGAAATGGTGTATCCAGATTGTTTTTGTAAGAAGGTAAAATAAAGTTTGGACTGATTTTAGTGTTAGTGCAGGTTTTATTTATTAAGCCTATGTTGCAAGGACAGGAAAAACCATTGGAGAGAGCTGAAGACATATCTACTAACAAATGGCCATTTATTCTGATTTAATGTAACTTTTGGGCACCAGTAAATCACCTGCTATGATATCACGACAAAACATAAGATTTTTAAGTTTTGCAGCTCCATGTCAAACTGATGCTTAGCACAGTTAGCCTTTTTTTTTTTCCGGCCTTGATTGGGGAAATTATCTTGGTTTTTCATTTATCCCATTGATTTTAAAAGTTGGATGCAGAGAAGAGTACTTTATAAATAAATAAATAACAAATACTTTATAAATAAAGTACTTTCTAAACAAGTACTTTATAAATAAATAAGTAAATAACAAACTTTATTTAATAAAAATATAGTACATTATGTAAAATCATGACAATTCAAAGAAATTCAATGAATTTCCTTAATTTCAGAAGTTTTAAAAATCATAAGGTATCAAGAAATGTGACATTTGTATCTCTTCATCATAAGTAAACTTTATTATTTTCATTTGTACCCTCTTCAAAATAAGAAATTCTGTCCTTTCCTTGTGCTTAAATCAACTTCTTAAATTTAAAAACATTAAAAATGGAAATCTTTATCACTGTGAAAGCAGTCAAATTTTTGAATATGTTTTCACTGTTATTTTCCACTATTAAAATGATGAAGCTACTCCAATATGGGCCCAAGGGTCCTGGGATACTGAATGCAGATGATGTCTAAAGGTTACTTAGCAGAACTCATGATAATATCCATAACCATGTCAGAGAGAGTTTTTTGAACAGAAAAATATCTGGTGCACACCTGTGTATCATTCAGTCTTCCCTTGTGGCTCAGATGGTAAAGGATGGCTTTATCTGCAATGCAGGAACCCGGGGTTTCAGTCCCTGGGTGGGAAATAGCCCTGGAGGAGGACATGGCAATCCACTCCAGTTTTCTTGCGTGGAGAATTCCATGGACAGAGGAGCCTGGCGGGCTACAGTCCACGGGGTCCCAAAGAGACAGGACTGAGTGACTAACACTCACATTCGCTTTATGTATCATGGCTTGGACTGACAGTCTGATTCTGAAAATATTAGCTTAGATCATGCAAAGCAGAATTTGAAACACAAGATTCAGCACCCATCAACAAAGGTTGTTATTTGATTGTATGTTGCTTGCATGCATGCTAAGTCGCTTTAGTTTCTTTGGACTCTTCGGGATCCTATGGACTATAGCCTGCCAGGCGCTTCTATCCAGGGAATTCTCCAGGTAAGAATACTGGAGTGGGTTGCCATGCCCTCCCTAGGGAATCTTCCCAACCCAGGGATCAAATCAGCAACCAGCGTCTCTTATATCTCCTGCATTGGCAGGCAGGTTCCTTATGACTAGCAACACCTGGGAAGGATGTTGCTTGTCAATTATGGTAAATTATATTCACTTGCTTTTTTCAATCATATGTTGAAGATAACTTTTTTTGAGATATTTATATTGAGTAAAATTCCTAAATGATGTGTAATGCTCAATATTTCAATCATTTATCATACATTTTCAATTAGATAACACAATCAAAAATCTTTAGCTGAGAGTCCAGGGGTCCAAGCTTTGCTGACAGCTCTTGTTTTTGACCTCTGTTAGCTGTATGATCTTGAGTAATTAATGTACTCTTTCTGGGCCTTAGGATCGTTATTTAATAATTAGAAGTAGGAGTGGGTTTGTGGTTCCAAAGACCCACTTCTTGAATTGAGGCTTCTCTAATACAGTTTCAGTGGTTTGGGTTACAGTGACAAGCATGATGATTGAGTTTACTATAATGATGATATATTTATTTCATTTAGAGTTCTGATTTATTTAGGTATTAACATTAAATTGTAATTTCTTAAAAAGAATATCTCAATCAAGTTCAGGTTTTGAACTCAGAATTCTGTTCAAAACAACAAAAATGTAGAAATATAGTTGGAGACAGAAATATTTCTATTTAGACAGGGTGTTAGATGGCACAGATTGACAGCATTTTATTAATTATAATAATGCTATCATTCTTTTCATTCTGTAATAAAATGTATTTTTTAAAGCTTCCTACTATCTAGAAGGACTTTTTTTTATATTTGGGATTTGTGATAAAAGAGTTCTTCAAAATATGTAGACAAAACATATATGCCAAAATGTTTATAATTGTTAAATCTGGATGATGTATACAATGTAATCGTCCTCCAGTATTCCTTTGTATAGCTTTATTGCTGTGAATTAGTACAAACAGGAACTAAATTTATTATGTAACTTGCAGTTAGGGCTTGCACTGAGACAGTTCTAGTATATGGAATCTATCCTATGTATGTGCCTGCATGCTATGCTGTGCTTAATCACTCAGTCTTGTTTGACTCTTTGTGACCCCATGGACTGTAGTCTGCCAGGTTCCTCTGTCCGTGGGATTCTCCAGGAAAAAATATTGGAGTGGGCTGCCATGTCCTCCTCCAAGGGATCTCCCCCACCCATGGATCAAACCCGTGTGTCTTCTGCAGTGGTAAGTGGGTTCTTGACCATGAATGCCACATGGGAAGCCCATATCCTTGACTAAATCTGTAACTTTCACTTCCTCAACTTCCTCAATCTTCTTAACTAATCTTTCAGATATCAGATTTAGATGACAATTATTTATTAAGAGTTTAAACAGTGCCTCTAAATAAGCATGATTTGTATACTTTTGAAATATGTAAATATGTCTCTGAGGAGTAAGGAGTTATTATTATTATGGAGATAGTATCTCACTTTTCCCATCAATGCATCTGTAAATATTTATCCCTAGACTCAGCCAGCAAGAAAAGCACACATCACACACTCACACCATGGTCAGGCACTCCACTTTTAGGACAGACATAATGCAGTGATATATGCTTAAATGTGGAATCTGGGCTCAGAGAAACCTGAGACCTGGGGTCAAATCTCAGTTCTGGCACTTATGAGATATTAAGATACAGAAAATTACACCTAAATGTTTATCATCTACAAAAACAAATGAGATAACAACAAAGGTTGTTTTGAGTAGCTAATAATACAATCCCTGGCACATATAAATATCTCAATAAAGATATCTCTATTTAACATTTTTTTGTCATCATTTGGGGCTCAAATGGTAAAGAGTCTGTCTGTAATGTAGAAGACCAGGGTTTGATCCCTGGGTTGGGAAGATCCTCTGGAGAAGGGAATGGCTACTCACTCCAGTATTTTTGCCTGGAGAATCCCATGCACAGAGGAGCCAGGCAGGCTACAGTCCATAGGGTTGCAAAGAGTTGGATCTGACTGAGCAACTAACACTGTCACTTTCATTACCCAAAGGTAGAGTGCTTATGTCATAAGCTTGTTTACAGATTTTCAAAACAAGTGTAAATAAAATATTCAGAAAGTCTTCTAATTTGATTGTTATTTATTTATTTATTTATTTTACATAAAAGAAGAAAACATAAAAGGTAAAAATAAGAAAACCATAATGATTCCTAGTCTCACTGTTTGATTAACTGTGTAAACCTTTCTATAATTCCTCTCTCTCAATTTTGTTTTTCTGTCATTAAACTTTTGCAAAATAGTTTCCTATTCTTAAAGTAGTATGTAATAGATCTTTCTGTTCTAAACAAGCAGCATGAAATAGCAATAATCATTTGGAAATCACAAAGTAGTTAACAGAACTCTTAATATATTCCACATCCTCAGCCTTCACAGGGAAGAGCCTCCAGAGATAGAAGACAGCATGGATTTAACATAGCTTTACAGATGTTAAAATGGATTCAAGTAGAAAAGAGTATAATTACAGACCATTATTAGTGTTTTGCTTTAGAACTTACCACATTGTAAATTGCCTCTGAACTTGTAAATTAAATTCAAAGATTGCTACCTATTTAGCAATTGTTCAAGCTATCGGTTTAAAATAGAAGAACATTATCAAAAACTTGAGAGTCATTTATAAAGTTAGTAATGTATAAGTCTAGTCAATAACCATTTGTGAACACCTATGCATGAAGCATTCTTCTAAATAATACAGAAAATTAATTTATCCACTATTTTCATCATGTAAAGAATTTCCGTATATACTGATTCAATTGATTCTTACACAAAATTTGAATACAAAATCATGTTGAGATATTTCTCTCATTGGCAACTAACTAATTTTACATTTTAAGCTAACTGCCCTGCTAATTTCATTACCTTAAAATTCTAACAAATCGAAGCCATACTTGGATACTACAATTATTTTCTTTTTTTTTTTCTTTGCTATTAGCAATCATGGTAGTGTTGTATTTTTCCCTTCTCATATTCAAATATATATTTAAAATATTTGAATAATGTTTTCTCTAATATATATATATATATTTTTTTCTACTTTATTTAAGACTAATTTAACACAATAAATTCTCCTTTCAAGAATTCCATATTCTCCATTTTTTCCTTAACACATGTTCAAATAATAACATGTGTACATCATTGTATCCAGATATTAACTTCATAAGACCCAGATCTAAGGAAACTTTAAATGTAAGCAAGGATGATGGAAAGATATATTTGGAATATTTTTAAATATCTTCATATTCTTACTTATAAATGATTTTAACCACATTGTTGAGGTATAATTGAGATTAAAAACTACATCTGCTTAGACTATAAAATTTTATATAATTAGAAATAAATACATATGTTGAAATTATCAACATAAAGCAGTTGACATTACTAGTATCTGAAAAAGTTCCTCTGTCCATTTGGTAATCCCCTTTTTATAACCATCTCTGCCTTTCCATCTCTTTATCTGGCACTGTATTATAGATTACTTTGTATAATCTAGAATGTTTGTAAACAGAATAACATAATATGTTCTGTTTTTGTTTAACTTCTTTCATTAAGAATTTTTATCTTTATATTTATCCATATAGAAGCATTTACCTATAGTCTAATCTTTTTTATTGCCAAGCAGTATTCCATATATACCCTGGTTTTATTTTACCATTCATCTTTTGAAAGGTATTTTATTTGTCTCCAGATTTAAGCTAAGGCAAATGAAGTGGATAGGAACATCATATAGAGTCTTTGTATAGGACTATATTTTCTCTAGAGTGAATGCAAAGGGGTGGAAAGGCTATATTATATAAATATATATTTAGTCTTGCAAAGTGATTGTGCAATTTTACATTCCCACCATTATATTTGAGAATTCAGGGTCATCCTTGTCTACACTTGGTATGATTGATCTTTTGATTTTAGCTACTTTAATAGAGGCTAAATAATATTTAGTGGTTTTACTTTTTATTCCTCTTAGGACTAATATTGTTGAGCATATTTTCAGGTGCTTATTTGCTTCCATATATTTTCTTGGTGAAATTTTTGTTTAAATGTTTTCCCAACTTTGTTAAGCCTGTTCCCTTATTGAGCTTGAGATTTCTATACATGTTCAAAGTATAAATTATTTACAAGAAAAATGATTTACAAATGATTAATCTTTTTGTTAGTTGTCTTTTTATTTTATCATATATTTAATATAGATAATTTGATAAATAGGTAGGTATGGATATAGATTATATGATTTTAATGTCATATCTCATATACCTTTGTATTATCCAAGATCACAAACTTTTTACCTTAACATTTTATTCTAAAAGGCTTAGGGTATTTCTTCTGCTTAGGTCTGTAATCCACTTTGGGCTGATTTTAGTATATGGTACAAGATGTAGGAAAAGACTCCTGAGAGTCCCTTGGACTGCAGGAAGATTCAACCAGTCCATCCTAAAGGAGATCAGTCCTGGGTGTTTATTGGAAGGACTGATGCTGAAGCTGAAACTCCAGTACTTTGGCCACCTCATGCAAAGAGTTGACTCATTGGAAAAGACCCTCTTACTGGGAGGAATTTGGGGCAGGAGCAGAAGGAGATGACAGAGGATGAGATGGTTGGATGGCATCACCAACTCTATGGACATGGGTTTGGGTGGACTCTGGGAGTTGGTGATGGACAGGGAGGCCTGGCGTGCTGTGGTTCATGGTGTCGCAGAGTCAGACATGACTGAGCGACTGAATTGAACTGAACTGAGCAAGGTGTAGACCCAATTTTTTTTTTTTCTAATATCATTGTTGCCAGGGCAATGTGCGTACATGCTCAGTCATCTTGCAGGATTTTCTATTAATTTTCTATTCATTTCTTGGCCCCTTTGTGGTTGTTGATTGGCCACTCTAGTTGTTCTTTCTCACTTCTATGTGAATTTTAATTTTAATTCATAAGTTTCGATGAAAAAGTTTACTGGGATTTCAATTGGAATGATTATAATTCTATGAATGAATTTGTGGAAAATAAACATCTTAAAAGTATCACATATTCTGACCCATGAACAGAATATTTCTTTCATTTTATTTTTGTCTACTTTAATTATCCTTGTCTTTGTTTCATAGTTTTGTTATGCAGATATTTCATATATTTTGTCAGCTTACCTTAAGTGCTTCATAAATTTTTGCTTTGTCATAACTGATAATGTTTTAATTTAACTTTCTGATTCTTTGTTGATAGTATACAGACAAATTGATTTCCTTTGTATCTGCTTTTATAAATTGCAATCTTACTGAACTAAGTACATTCACTTTTTATAGTTTCAATCAGATTTCCTATATAGATGATTATTTTATCTGTGAAGAAATACCTTATACTTCTTCCTTTCCAATTTGCTTGCACCTTTTTTCTTTCCCTCATTTCATTTTCCTGACAAGAACCTCCTGCACAATAATGAAGGAATTGATGAGGATAGATATCCCTGTGTATTTCCTTATCTTAAGGTAAAAAGAAAACATGTGTCTTTCTGCATTAAGTATGATGATTGTTCATCTTTTTTAGATATTCCTTGCTAGTTTGATTAAGCAACACTTACATGCAGTTTTTTCTTTTCATAATGAAGTGCTGCAGTACTAAGCAATCCACAGGAAGGTGGTTGAATCTGCAGATGTAAAATTGTGCGTTCAAAAAGCTGGGTGATAAAAATATAAGCATATTTTTGACTGTGTGGAGGATTAGCACCCTAACCCCTATATTTCCAAGGGTCAACAGTATATCCTGTTTAGCAAGATGACATATCAAAAGAGAAAAAAAATGGACTTGTGATGGTTAGACAGCAATGGGCCCAGAACTGCTGAAATTACTCAAAGCATAAACAATCTCAAAATAATTTTGGGTGCATATTCTAAACTAACAGAATGTAACTTTAATGGTGGTTTTGACAAAACCAAATAACTATAATTTGAAGTTAATGAGACACTGATTTTGTTTCTTTATTTTTCAACATATCATAGGTGCACTTGTAACATAGTTATATTTATTTCAAATATGTAGGTTTGACTTAAACTCTGCTCAAGAACCCATTGCCTGAGGATTTAAGTTCATAAAGTAATGAAACATATAGATCATTTATGACAGTAAGAAAAATCATCAAATTTAATCCTCAAATTGCCTTTTTCTCCTAGTCCCAGTCTGCATGCAAAGGGCACCAATACAGCTTTCTTTATTAAAAAGAAAAAAAAATATGAGAGATGAAACACCCTTTCATGTATTTTAATCAAATCATTTTAGAATTGCTTTGTTTGTTTGACTATTTAGTCTTAAGGACAGAAAAGCTTTTGCCTTTATATTTGGCAAAGCAAACTTAAAAAAGAGTTTAAATGTTTACTGTTATAAAGCTAGTATATTTTTACTTTTCCATTTATATTCTAGGACCCATTCATTTTTAAAAATAGAAATTTATTGATGTTGCTTAAGAAGTCACTGCTATGATTATAATTTTAATTTTTGTAATGTATTTATAGACATTAAATTAAGATATTGAAAATTTTTTTTGTCTTAACTTGAAATAAATAAATAAGCTACATATTTTTATTTTTTCTCAATCAGCATTATCTGGAAATCAGAACAACTCTTTCTGTTACCATGCAGCATTTTAATCTTGCAGACTACCTAATGTCTCTAGGCCTTATATCAAAATTTGTAAATTAATGGGATTGTCAAGTGATTTCTAAAGTAATAAGAATGGACTTTTTGGGCCTTTATCAATTTTCACTGAATTTTGAGCACTCAGTAACCCCTAGGGGGGACCAACACACCTAAAGTTCAATTTTTATATTTTTTATGTTATTCAGTTTTAAAATTCATCAGTTGCTGTATAATTTTGGTTTAGAATTTTTGTGTATAGATGAGATTTTGTACATAAAAGAGTTTTCAACACATCCCTGCAGTGCCCATAGATGAACAGGATTCACTATCATGACCACCAAAACCAGTATCCCACCTGAGCATAAACCTAGATCACTTGTTACATTTGATACACAGATCTCTTGCTCTGTACATTGAACCATCATTTCATGTGAATGACAATGTTTTAACATCCATAGTTTTTCTACTCTCTTTACTTCTCTGAGTATGTTTTTATCACATTTGTCTAATCAGGATAATGTCTCAAGAAAGCTTTTGACTGCTAGTACTATTTTATCCTCTACTTGTTAAGAGAAATGAGGTGAATTTTGATAGCCTTTGCTTTGTTAGATTCCAGGTAAACTGTGTGTAATAGAAAATAAGGCAACTAATTCCCAGACCATATGAAATGATCAAATTCACTTTATTAAATTGAGTAAACCTAAAGAATCAAGTAGAACATCATTAAAACATAATTTCACAAATAATATTAATAACCCATACATATATGTAGTGAAGGCATATAAATGACATGCGAGCATATCAAGAAAGATCTAATAATAACTAAATACGTTAGTGTTAGCACCTCAGCTGTGTCCTACTCTTTGCAACTCCCTCAGCCTCCTCTGTGCCTGGAATTCTCCAGGCAAGAATATTGGAGTGAGTTGCCATTTCCTTTTCCAGGGTATCTTCCCAACCCTGGGTTTGAACCTGAGTCTGTTGCATTATAGGCAGATTTTTGCCATCTGAGTCACCAAGGAAACTAATAACTAAGTGCATTACTGGGTTTAATAAGATATATGGTCATAAATCTCAGAAAAATAGTTTATTTTTGTTACCAACCAGATGGTTTAGACGATAATAAATTCCCATGTTAGGAATTCAAGCTTTTCTCATCCCAGAAGTAGATATATCAAATCACTTTTGAATTGAACATTTAAAGAATAGGGGATATTTGATTTTGAGAAGGTATTTTAATTTGTTACCAATATCTTATAGCCTAGAGTCATCAATTCCATTTCTGTTAGAGTTTTTCAGTTCAGTTCAGTCACTCAGTCATGTCCAACTCTTTGTGACCCCATGAACCGCAGCACACCAGGCCTCCCTGTCTATCACCAACTCCCAGAATCCACCCAAACCCATTCCATTGAGTTGGTGATGCCATCCAACCATCTCATCCTCTGTTGTCCCCTTTTCCTCCTGCCCTCAATCTTTCCCAGCATCAGGGTCTTTTCCAATGAGTCAGCTCTTCGGATCAGGTGGCCAAAGTATTGGAGTTTCAGCTTCAACATCAGTCCTTCCAATGAACATCCAGGACTTATCTCCTTTAGGATGGACTGGTTGGATCTCCTTGCAGTCCAAGGGATTCTCAAGAGTCTTCTCCAACACCACAGTTCAAAAGCATCAATTCTTCGGTGCTCAGCTTTCTTTATAGTCCAACTCTCACATCCATACATGACCACTGGAAAAACCATAGCCTTGACTAGACGGACCTTTGTCGGCAAAGTAATGTCTCTGC
The DNA here is from genome assembly GCF_023699985.2 of Odocoileus virginianus. NCBI lineage: Eukaryota > Metazoa > Chordata > Mammalia > Artiodactyla > Cervidae > Odocoileus > Odocoileus virginianus. The sequence goes on along the minus strand of NC_069687.1, from coordinate 17,708,471 downwards.
TTTTTAATATGTTGTCTAGGTTGGTCATAACTTTCCTTCCAAGGAGTAAGCATCTTTTAATTTCATGGCTGTATTCACCATCTGCAGTGATTTTGGAGCCCAGAAAAATAAAGTCTGACACTGTTTCCACTGTTTTCAACACCTTAGTAAATGATGCAGAACTGTGTCTCAGGTGCCCTGATTCCCAGTGTAATTGACATATCTGTGTCCCACACTGATCCACAAAGAACTTTCTATTATGCACATATAATTATTAGAATATAAAACATAAGGTACTATTTCTAATGAAGGGAATATTATGCAACCTGGATCATTAAGAACTATCATTCATGATAAATTTAGGGAAAAAAAAAAAACTTGCCAGTTCTATTTCATTTTCCTAAAAGATATTAGGGGTATAACTAATATACTAAAGAGAAAAAAATATATATATATGTTAATTACTACAATTCATGGAAACTAACCAAGCTGTGGCCTACTTCATGGCTGAGTACTGCAAATAATACACCTTAATGTGCTAAATTCTATAGAAAATAAATAATGGGAGTAACACTGTAGTCATATTATTAATTTACAATGCTTCTCTCAAAACAGAATCTGGGATACTATATGAAGAAAAGACAAAATTTATACCAACTGGGCCTCTTGCCCAGAAATGCAACCACATAAAAATATACATAGTTAAGAGAGGAAAAAGCTCATCCAAAGAGAAAACAGTTGGAAAAAAAATAAGAAAAAGCAAAAACTTTTACTGAATTAAAAATGAAAATGGTGTAATTGTAACATAGTAAGTCAGTTTTGTGTATTATTAATAAGAAAGAAGATAAAGTTACAGAAATAGAAAAACAATTATTGTATTGATAGAGGATAATACTTAAAAAAATATTTGACCAAAATACAGATCTTTTTTTAATGGTACTGAAAAGTATCTAAATAGAGCAAATATTAGTGACTTCCGAGCTTCATTTTGTAGCTGAAATAACCTCTGGTCTTAAATAGAAGAGTTTGGGAAGCAGATTTTTTCAATGTGCCATTCATAATCAGCATGTATCTTTGCTTAGGGTTTTATGGTTTGGTGGTTATTGAGAATATTCAATAAAACAGAACAATAAATTGCCTAGATGAGGTTTATGTGAGGTTCACAATGCAATCATAAGAACCACATGTGATTCTAAATTCTGGTCTAACATTTTAATCAACAATCTGATTTTATATGCTTATAAATAAAATGTCAGTGTCTTAGTAGCCTTGTTAATACATCCCAGCTTTATTCTTTACCATACTCCCAGTCCATTGGCATTCTCATATGAGAAAATAATAATAATAATTAAAAAGACCTTTACATTTGGGAATAAAAAGAATATTGATCAGCTATCAATTTATCACTCTAGTTTAGAAACCCTCATGAAAATGAACTGATCTAATGAGCAGAAGATAGTGAAGGACAGGGACGCCTGGCATGCTGCTGTTCATGGGGTTATGAAGAGTCAGACACAGCTGAGAGACTGAGCAAAACAAAGCTTCCTTAAGCAAGTTGTGTCTTACATGAAAAACTCTAACTACACAGCTAGTGAGGAAGACAGGTGGCCATTCTTCTGTCCCAAAGAGGATTTTGAAAGCATTCAAAACCATGAATTCACCACTGGCCACTTTTCTTCTACTTTGAAAAAAATAAAAAAATTTCCTAGTCAAAAGAAATGTTCTGGGTTGAGGAGAGAGGTGATGTGACATCATGATAACAGGAGACAGGGTTTGTAAAAAGATGAATTTAAGAGGTCAACAAGAAATGACCAAAAGGTAGAAGGAAAATGATACAAAACACACATTTTGATATTGAGCCAAATTCAGAATATTTCCGATAAGAAAATTAGGCCACTACCATCAAACATTGCAGAAAGCCATGGCATGTCTTGATACACTGTACCTTTACCATAAAGAAATCAGTTTGATGGTCTTAGAAAAGAAATGCTAACTGAATTGTAAGGACATTTAATTAGCCTACAATGAGCTGAGGAATAAGCTGGGGATGAAATGCAAAGAATGATGTCTGTGGCCAAGAATGGAAAAATTGATGAGGAAAATCGGACTCAGAATATTCTGTATTTGCTTTGCTACTTTTGATGGGAGAGATCTGAATATGTTGAAACATATTCAGAGGAACATATTGAGAGGAAGAGGCTAGTAGAGTAGAAATTTAGCTTATAGAAAAAATGTTTCTTAGATTTCTGAGATGTGAATAAAAATGGCTTGTAATCTAGTAGAATAACCAATTATAAAAAAGAATATAGGATGGAGGAAACAAAGATTATATAGACATGAATTTTTATGAGTTGAGTGAGGATTGATTTTTGTACCATGACATTTATTGTCTTAATGAGGTAGGAGCTTAGTCACATGCTGGTCATGTATGAGCACAAGGTGGATTAAGACATTGTGGAAAGTAAAAGAATGCTGACATATACCCTGAGAGTATTTGTCAGAAAGCTCTCTAGGGGAAGAGAAGTTTTCAGCACTGTTTTGAAATCCAAGATGTTATGAGAAAACATAACTGCAAACGGATCCTCTATGAGTCAGAGTGGTTTTTATAAATTACCTATACCTATAAATTATTGATATCTTTCTATAAGCTTAGATGTAGAAGACATGTATATAGAAAATTGACAACATTGAGGTTCATGAAAGGGAGAGGGAGGACATATATGTTGATTATATCACTAAAAGTGGGCTTGGATCTCACCAGTTATGAGATTTGAATGGGATGAAAGAGGTGAAAATGGGAGGATCTGGTATGTATGGAGAAAGGAGTTGGGTCAAGAGATTAGAAATTAGAAAATCAATGAGTAAGAGAACAGTTGCCTGGGAAGTATTGGAGTGGGCGAGACCTTGCCAGTTGCTTATGTTTAACTGGTGAGTTAAACAGAATAGTTACATGCTCTTAGAGGTTAGTGAAAAAAGTGTGTTTATGTGTGTGTGTATGGAGAAGTGTGGTGGAGATAGTGCAGTTAAAATCAGGAGAATGACTGAGAGTGGGTGCATCAGAGAACATTAAAGAGCGTGATCAGGGTGGGAGAGAAGATAGAGACATCGAGTGTTAAAGTGCCAGGTTGACCAAGTAGGTAGTAAATTTATATGGAACAGTTTCAGTGGATTCTGAGGGCAGGAGTCAGAGTAGTTAAACAGTAAATGTGGCATTACATATATAAAAGTAAAAACTCTTTGAGGTGAGGAGATAGATGGTGGTGGCTAGAGATGGTGCAAAAGGAAGAAAATACTTATTTTATGTGTTTATTTTTTGACATGGAGAGTCTCACGCTCCAGAGAAGCCATCAAATTGCTAGTGATGAGGAAGTTTGATTATTCAGAAGAGAGATAGTATAACCCTGTGGACTGGCAGCCTGCCAGATTCCCTGTCCTTGGGATTCTCCATGCAAGAATACTGGAGTGGGTAGTTGTTCCCTTCTCCAGGGGATCTGCCTAACCCAGGGATCGAACCCAGGTCCCCCACATTGCAGACGAATTTTTTGTACCATCGGAGTCACCAGGGAAGCTCATAAGCAATTTAACAAGTTAGTAAATAATGGGGACCAGAAGCACCTCCAGGGAGGAGAGGCATTTAGAGAAGGTACATATTCCAAGGAGGTCTAAAACGGAAAAAAACAAAATAAAACACTGTTTTACTATACTGGAAATATGTGTATGATTTCTTCATAAAGTGTATTCACAAATAGAATATCATTCACCACCTTACTTTTGGAACTTCAAAGATTTTCAAATATTTGCATTATTTATATTGTGTTTTTTAATTTGGTATGTGGATAACTTGTCTCTCCACTAGCATTATAATTTTATTGAGGAATCATTTCAGAATGAATCAATAATTTTGTATTATCCAAAGCATATGTACCTTTACATATTAGATATTTTAGAGATACAATTTTTAGATTAATTTACTGTCAAAAATAAATATTAAACATGCCTATATACTTGGCAAATTTAACTTTCTGTGCATTGAATATGAAAATTAAATGAGTGGTTTAAAAAATAAAAATAGAGATATACTAATTTTGATTTCTTATTGAAACAACTGCCTTAGGACTAGCATCTAACTTACTATAAATTATGTAATGTTTCTAGCTTTTCATTACCATTTGTAGAAGTAGAATCTACTGAAAAAATTATAAAATAGGTGAAAAAATTAAATGTAGGTAGGGATGTAAGTTTCTATTAATTAAACTTACTGAATACATCTCAACATGTATTCTTAATACAGTTAAAAAAAGTTTAACCAACTCTGTAACTATAGTTCAATAAAACTCATATAAAATATGTCTCCTCTGCTGAAACCACCATAATACTTTATATATATTCAGTAGCTTAAATATACTTTTAGCTTATGGTAGTAAATAATTCTCCCACTTACAACAACTTATGATTTGTTATAGTTATTTAAGGAGCTATAAATAGTTATATGTCTGATATTTATTTCTTAGTTTTCTAAGAGTCTAATTTAAATAATAAGGAAAAATCTAATGTTTTGAAAGAAGCTATAGTAGAAGATCTATTTTAGAGTTCTATTTTTTCTGCTTTTAAACAGAATTTTACTTAAAATAATTGCTTCACTGTTGAAAAATCTTCCATCAACTATATCAAGGAAGAAATGTTCTAGTTGCAATGTATCTATGACATCAGTCACATCAATACAGAAGTGATTTATTTTAACTAACACTATATTCATGAAGTTAACATATTGTTCATTTGCTTTTAATTATAATAATCAGTCAAGATTGCTATGCAGCTAAAGCTTTGATTGTGAAATAGAATTTGATTCTTATTCCTGACAGTGACAGCTAATTCCAATTGCCGTTTTACACATTTTCACCTAAAATAGTTCTTTTAATGGTTTGAATAAATCTAAAGATATTTTTTCAAGTATCAGATTTTTGCTTTCCAAAGGCCAGTGTGTTTGTGTATATGTGTAAGTGGTTCTTGCACTTTTCCTTCACATTTGCTGTCTTGCCTTTTTAAAAAGAAATTTCAGACTCAAATGTTTTTTTTTTTATTTAAGATATGTAACATACATAAATAAGGATTTATTGCACTTGTTCAAATCCAGAAGATCTCAGTGCCTTTATTTTTTCTCCTATCACTTCCTTACAAGTGTGTCCTGTCATACCGCTGAGATTCCCTCTGTAGGACCATGGATAGATCCCATAGCCTTCCATTTATTTAGTTAGAATATTTCTCTAAGGTAACGGCAACTTACTTTCAGATCTCTCCAAGTCCCTCCACTCTAGTGTAAAACTTTCCATTCCACACCTAATTTCCACTTCACAAACACTCTTGCCCTAGTCAGCAAATGCCTTTCAGGGTGGCTCAGGCTATGCCATCTGCAGGAGGCATCCATTTTGCTCGTAGAAACTTCACTCCTTCTTTATTCACCGTATGCTTGTTGTCCCATACCACTGCCCTTCTCTGCCTGCCTCACAGGCAACCCCAATGAACCCCTACTGCTTCTGTAGTTCTCCATGAGAGGAGTAAGCACTTAACCCCGAGTTTCTATCTGCTCATCATTCTTTATGGAAAACCGATGCCAAGCCCTACCAAACATCTTATGTACTCCACTCGTAGGTACTATAGTGGAACTATCAGTTTCTACAGCTCAGCACACAATGTGTGTGTGTGTGTGTGTGTGTGTGTGTGTGTGTGTGTGTCTTTGGGTAGACTATGGTGGTGGTGGTCGTCACAGTGTTGATATTAACAAGCTACTGCAATAGTATCTAAATCATCTCTTTTACTTACTAGTTTCCGGACACAGAAATCTGTGATCAGCATAGGTTGATAATATGTGTATCTATTTACTCATCAAATATTTAGTGTCTACCATGTTCCAGACATTTTTCCTAGGTGTGGGAATACAACACAGAACAGAACAAAGTCAATATTGTTCTTTAGTGGAAACTGCTTTCTAGTTGTGGAAAAGAGTATGTCAGATGAGGTGAGAAAAGTTGCGAAGGAAAAATTACATAAAGTAAGGGGGTAGACAGTGAATTATAGGGTATGTACTATAACGGTGGTGGTGATGGTGGTGGTTTAGTCGCTAAGTTGCATCTGACTCTTGTGACCCCAATAACAGTAGCCCACCAGGCTCCTCTGTCCAAGGGATTCTCCAGGCAAGAATACTGGAGTGGGTTGTCATTTCCTTCTCCAGGGGATCTTCGTAACCCAGGAATCAAACCCATGTCTCCAGCATTACAGGCAGTATCCTGCAATGCAGGTGGATTCTTTTACTGTCTGAGCCACCACGGAAGGCCTCATGTTATAATAGTACTTACAGAGAACATTTCACCAATGAGATGACATTTGAACAAGAACCTGAAGGAGATGAGAAAATAGAAAATACTGTGCTACTGCAATAGAAGAGGATTTCTTCTGAGCATACAGAGGACTTCTTACAAGGGCTTTAATTTTCTTTTTTAAATATTTATTTATTTAGGCAGTGACAATCCCAGTCTTGACGCCTGTGAACTTTCAGTTGCTGCATGTGGGCCCTAGTTTCCTGACCAGGGATGGAACCTGGGCCCTCTGTATCAGGAGCAGAGTCTTAGCCTCTGGACCACCAGGGAAGTTCCCAAAGCTCTTTACTGTCCATGGAATTTCCCAGGCAAGAGTACTGGACTATTCTTTACTTTCCATGTTAATTGACTCTAAGTGCATTGTGGGGCTGAAGACAGGGAGCAAGGTGGAGAGAAGGAGGGAACACAGTCAGAGCAAGGACATAGATGCATGTATGTTTATATATTGGGCTTCATTGGTAGCTTAGATGGTAAAGAATCTGCCTGCAATTTAAGAGACCAGGGTTCGATCCCTGGGTCAGTAAGATCCCCTGGAGAAGGAAATAGCTACCCACTCTAGTATTCTCACCTAGACAATCTTATAGACAGAAGAGCCTGAGAGCTACAATCCATGGGTTGCAAATTAGAGTGAATGTTTGTGACACAACAGAATATTCAAAAACATTTGTGAGTTTCTCAGTCAATGCTTTAAAATAATTTTGAAACAAACTCTTGCAAATTAGAAAAAATAAAATGACAATGGGAAATTTTTGGCAAGGTTTTATATCATAATTTAAAGCATTCATCAAACCAATAAAAAGAGAAACACTTTTTGTTTTTTAATTAAAAATAATGCATTTCATTATGTCAGCAAAGTTTTAACCAAAAGACATGTGAATAGAATATATGTAGCAGAAAATAGCAAATCAATATTAATGATGGCTTATCCAGCACAAATTGATTTTGTAATAAATAAAAGCTTGAAATTAAAAGGGTAAAGGAAATCCAGAATTCTGCCTAACTAAAATCCAAGCTTAGTAGCACAAACTCATGTAACTTTTAACAATACACTTAGGTTATAAATTTGAGTTGAGACCCCAAAATATAAAAATAATATGTGTATTCAGATATAAGGGTCCCCTCCCATCAAGAATTCAAATATTCTGAATAAAATAGCACTCACAGTTCCTTGAACTAGGAGTAATATAACCTGCTCCACTACAAAATAACCCTAGGCTTTTCTATTATCATGAAAAATATGAGCCTGTTATATACCTGTGGTTGTTTGATGATTAAATACTTGACCTATATTTCTTAAAACAAGAGTGTGGCAACTATCTGCCAAGGTAATTTTATATATTCACAATCAGAACTAGGTTTTAAAGAATCTGAAAGTCAGAAGGGCCTGGTTAAAAGACACCTCAATTTATCTTCTGTGACAGTGGAACTTCTGCAATTTCAAAAAAAAAAGGGAGCAAATACAGAAAAGGTACACCGTTGTATAAAGGCTTAATATAAAAGGAGTTGAAAATCCTTCCTTGGAAAAAAATGATTTTTATCATTCAAATAAACGTTTGGTAAAGTCTGTAATTTTCTCATCCAGAAATAACAAGAAAGGTTTCTTACATTATGTGATATATAGCTTTCACTCAAATGGCCATCAAAGGAGGAACCTGGAGGGCTACAGTCCATGGAGTCACAAAAGAGTCAGACATGACTTAGCAACTAAAACAACCAACAGCAACGACTTAGGTAGTCAGAATAAATCTCGGGGAAATACTATTAATGTAAGAGCTATTTTGGCAAATGTGGGAAGCTTATGTGATATTTCACTTAATTTGCATAGTATATCTAGTTGTGAGATAAAAAAAAAAAATTAAACAGGTACTAAATGGCTATAAGGAAATCAAATGGCTGAAAGAGGTGTCAGAAAATTGTAAATTCTAGTTACTTTCAAGTTCCTCCATTAAAGGAATAAGCATGGAATTCAAGTCATTTGTTTCTCGAATCATTCTCCTAATTATATAGTTGGCAGGCACAATGTTGGGGAAAAAAAAAAAAAACTCCATAATTCTTGGAAACCAAAATAGGTAGGTTAAATCTCAGTTTTAGAAAGTATAATATTTTGTACTCTTTCCTTTTTTATGAACTTGTTTCTCTTCCTTACATTTATCCTGCTACTTTATGCTCCTGCCAAATGAGGACACAGAGATCTATATTTCTAGTTTGCTAAGTCTTATTTCTAGTGACCCCATTACTTAGGAGTTTTTTTTACTACAGAGTCATACTTCCTGGATGAAAATCCATGATTAGCTTATGCAAGTTTTATAAAATTTCGTCTTTCCGTTTTCTTACATACAATGAGTATAATCATCAAACTTATAGCACAGAGATATTGTAAGGATTAAAGTTCACTTGGATGTTGTAAGGGTATTTGTTATTCAGTAATTTCATCTTGTAATGTGTAATTAGAATTTCTGTCTAAACCTAGAGTTCACTGTTTTTCTCTTTAGCAAATTCAGCTGACCTTAAGAGTCTTTATCCTTTCTATTGTCTTATTAGCATCTATAGGGTCTAGATGTGTGGCATCAAACCCTATTGAACACATCTCCTGAGCTTCATGAACCTCTCATCCTCTCTGCCCTGGCTTAAGGCCAGAGCTGGTCCTTCTGAAGTCAAGGGATCTGGGGCAGGACTGAGCACTGGTGAATATCAGAGGGGCATTCCAGAAATTGAGAACATTGTAAATGAAAGTATTAATACAACTGAACTGAAGTTGGCATGCACTGAGAAGAATAAATATTTCAACTTAATTTTAATTTGAGCTCCAGATACAGGAGAAGTGTGGAAAAGATGCTACTAGGTATGTTGGGGCAAGACTATTGATGTTTGTTGTTCTTTTGGCATCTTTAAATGTTATGGATAATCATTTAAGAACCTACAATTGGGAAGATACATTACTAATGGAAAGAAGGGAAGTAATAGGGACATATTTCAATATGTCATAATGTACAAGGAATCATAGTTGAAATCTATCCTGAGTTCTGATTATTTATCCTCAGGTTCCTACGTTTATTTATGCAAACTGATTTAAACAGACTGTCATTGATTTTGGAATCAACAGCAATTTTTAAAGATTGGATGTATATTTCATCCCTAAAACATATTGTGAAGATGCACTTCTAGATCATTAATCAACATCTGTTTATCATATGTGCTTTCATTTACTAACATAAGCATGTTTGTTAGAGTTGACTCAGGAATCAAATGGATTCAATAGCTGTATGTAATATAGTTAACCCTCTATGTGGTAGCTTCTGTGTCTACAAATCCAGCCAACCACAGATCAAAAATAAATAAAATCCCAGAATTTTTTAAGAAGCAAAGCAAATTTGCCACATGCCAGCAACCATTTATATGGCAATTACACTGTGTTTATAACTATTTCATAATAGTTATATTGTATTAACTATTTTAAGTAATCTAGAGATAATTTAATGTATAAAGTATTTCGGGCTTGACAGGTGGTACAGTGGTAAAGAATCTGCCTGCCAATGCATGATTTTCAAGAGATACAGATTCGATCCCTGGGTTGGGAAGATCCCTTGGAGGAGAAAATGACAAACCATCCAATAATCTTGCCTGGAAAATTTCACAGATAGAGCCTGGCAGGATGTACTCCATGGAGTCACAAAGAGTCAAACACAACTGAGCATGCACACATAAAGCATAATATTTAGAGCATATCATGCAAAGGATTTGTATATATTATATGCAAATACTGCCCCACTTTATACAAGTTCCTTGAGCATCCTCAGATTGTAGTATCTGCAAGAGGCCCTGGAATCTCCCGCTAAGGCTACTGATGAATGAGTGTGTGTACACTAAACTAGAAAATTGAGAGCTAATGGAAAAAAGTTAAAATATGAATGTAGCAACAGTAATATTTAATTTATCTTAGCAAAATATCAAAAAGACCTGAAAATAGGAGACTAATATTTGTTAAAGGAAAAGTAGAGATTACTGCATTTGGGCAAAATGCCCTTTCTCTAATCTTTGCCATAAAAACATCACAAAAAAAGCCAAAAGAGCTTAACTAGTTTTATGCCAGAGCAACAACAACAACAACAACAAAGAAGTTGGTTTATAATCAAGAATGATCTAATTGAAGACAATGGAAATATTTGAGTGTATAAAATTGTATAAAGCTTCAGATAAAAAAGTGCAAATACATTCATTAATTAATAAAATAGAGGTTTCTAGACTATTTGGGCTCATGGCTATGTAGATAATTTCAGCAATTTTTTTCACAGTTGCCCTAGGCCCAAAACCTAATAGTTATTTTCATTTAAAAAAAATGCCTAAATCTCCTAAGACTAGTAGATTGTTGGATTTCTTACAGATGTCCCAGTGTTTCTCTTGAAATTTAAAATATCCTGGGGTGCTTCCCTCTGTTAATTTACTGTTGTGTTTCAGAAAACCTCAGCACACAGTTTGCAGGCATATGTTCTCGCAGAAGCATGTAGAACCAAATTAATGGGATAGCCTCCTTCTTTGGCCTTCTGTCCCTGAAATTTTGCTCCATGCTATGGTCCTCTAGTAGTTTCTATCATGACTCCAGGTGCTTCTAAAATCAAGTTCAAAATTTGACCCCATTTTATTGGATTGACTCTAACTTACCTGAATGTATTTCCAATGTTTATGTTTAAATAACTTCCTGTGAGTTAGCACCTTGATTTTCCCTGAAGCACTATAATTATTTTATTCTCTTAACTTTTCTGTTTCATGATGTGCAGTCTTCCTTAGTCAAATTATTACAAATCTAACGTCATGTTCTACCTGATCTCTTACTTGCTTAACCTATTCTATTATTTGCTTTATAACAGAAAAAAGTTCATTAATATACAGTATTTTATATAGTACATTCATTAATGACCTTTCATTAATATATATTTTTGTCCTATAATACTTGTTTAAAATTATTGTTGTATGCAGGTATTTTACATTTCGTGCATCAAAGGATACATGTTGTCTTCTATATGTATAGAATACTAAATAAATACTGAAAAAAAGCCATAAACTTATATATTATGTATGTAGCACCCTATATGCATATGCTTACCTCTTTTGAATTCACTAATGTTAAAAACATTAAATGATATCCACTGGAAAGAATAGTATATTGATGTCTTAATGCCTATAACTGTGACTGTGAACTTGTTTAAAAATAGGAAGACTTCCTCTGGCAGTCCAGTGTTTAAAGCTTCATCCCTTCAGTGCAGGAAGCAAGGGTTTGATCCCTAGTCAGAGAACTAAGATCCTACATGCTGCGCAGTTTGGTCAAAAATAAACCAGTAAATAAATAAATAAATGTAGGGTCTTTGCAGATATGATCAAAATGAGATGAGGTCATTAGTGCATGCACACATGTGCTCAGTTGTATCCTGCTTTTTGCGACCCTGTGGACTATGGCCTGCCAGGCCTGTCTGTCCATGGAAATTTTCAGGCAAGAATACTGGAGTGGGTTGCCAGTTCCTACTCCAGGGGAATCTTCCTGACCCAGGGATCGAACTCTCATCTCCTGTGTCCCCTGCATTGCAGGCAGAATCTTTACCACTGAGCCACCTTGGGACCCTGAGGTCAGTAGAGTAGGCCCTAATCCAATGTGAGTGGTGCTCTTAAAAGAGAAAGACACCATATAAAGACAGAGACACACAGGAGAAGATGGTCATGTGTCAAGGGAGGTGGGGTCTGGGTAATGTGTCTTCAAACCAAGAAGAACCAAGAATGCTAGAGAATATCAGCAGCAAGATGAGGTGAGGAATGAGTTTCACCCCCAGGCTTCAGATGGTGTATGTCTCTATCGCCACCTTGACTGAAGACTTCTAGCCTCCAGAGCTGAGACAGTACATTTCTGTTTTATCACCACTTGTGGTATTCTGTTACCGCAGCCCTGAAAAGCTAATACTAAGCTAATACCATTAGGATAGAGGTAAACAGTAATAGTAAATACACTTCACTTTAAATAATGAGATAGTCTAATAAAGCCTTTGTAAAGACACATGATTTCTTTTTAGAGAAGGAAATGACAACCTGCTTCAATATTCTTGCCTGGAGAATTCCATGGACAGAGGAGCCTGGTTGGGCTACAGTCCATGGAGTCACAAAGAGTTGAACATGACTGAAGTGATGCAGCGTGCATGCATGCAAAGAGATATGATGATATCTTATTGATAGAAAGTATCACAATAATAATCAACTGCATCTGGATAGAACTTAGTTTACAAACAACTTTCAATTACAATATTTCCTAAGATACTGAATATTACATGACATGTCACATAGAGCAAGTATTATAATATCTTTTTTTCTATATAAGCAGAGTCCTAGGAAATTTCACAATCCTGTCACTGATACCTGTATTCAAGCCACATATTCTTTCTGAAATTCATATTTGGTAAGCCAAAGAGCCAGCAATTATATCTGATTGCTGAGCTGAAGCTTGATGTTCAATCTACTATGCCTCAAAATCTGATATTTTCAAAGGATAGATTCTCTCTCTTTGATTCTTATCATTAACGAAAACAGGACAACAGGTAATATGTTTACACACCTACATTCAAGAAAGCCTGCATGTCTAAAGAAAATTTCTGATTTAATGAAATGTTTGGCAGCATGTTTACAAAAATAAAGTATTTGTTCCTTTAAAACTTATAAATAAGTTATTTGCTTCTAGAAATCTGATGCTGCTTTTCTAGTCTTGCATTTAGATATTCTCTTTGTACATTTATCCTACATGTAATACATTTTGCTCTCTAAACCATGATACAGCTTTCTGGCTTTAATGGTTGCCAGAATGAAATGTCATACCAACATTTCAGGCCTCAGCAATAGCAAATAGCAAGATTGGATAGATGCCCTAGGACAGAGTCGTGATCATTGCCACTGTGAGTGGTATTTGTGCAAAGTAACTTTCTGCTTCCTCCAACTCTAAATTTATGAGTCTGTTAATTTACATGTCAGGGTATTTGGGAAGATCGAAGATTTGTATAACCCTTAAAAATTGCACCACTGGAAAATCTGTCATTTTATATTTAGAAAGATAATTATTTCCCTTGATGGTAATTTAACTTATTATCTAGGAAATTTTATTCACTAGCTGCAAATTATAGGCATAAAGAGACTATAAAATGCAAGAGAAGTGAAGAAGGAGGTGGTCCAGCTTGTGCTTTATCAATTTCACTTCCTGAGGTTAAGCCATGCTACCCCCAAAACAACCCTACTCAACTAAAACACCCAAAACAATGGTGATGCAGAGCACTTCTGTGACTTTATATAATTCATGTGGCAACATTTCAGATGACTATAAAAGTGTTGCATTTCACAAGAATTTTGTCATGTGGTACCTGTGAATTGAGTAAACAAGTAACTGTGCTTTGTGAAAAAATATGGGATTCAAACTACCTATATTTACATTCTGATCAAGTGCTCAGTATATTATCCAACTGGAAATATTCTTATAGCAATACTGTCTTCAAATTCTATTTAGTATGAATTGACTTATGTAAAAAGAAAAACACTGAATTCATATTTATTGCTATATTTCTATTCCTGCATGTGCAAAACTCTAAGTTCAGTTGAAATTATGAAATTATTTTTCTACAGGTTAAAACAATTGATTTAATTTTACCAGGACTACAAATTTAATATTCATTGAGAGGCAGAGTAGTATAACTTCTGAGGACAGAGATTTAGTATTCTTGCTTCAATAACCCCATGGACAATATGAAAAGGCAAAAAGATGTGACACCAGATGAGCCTCTCAGATCAGCAGGTCCAATATACTACTAAGGAAGAATGGAGAGATAGCTATAGAAAGAATGAACAGGCTGGGTAAAAACAGAAGCAATGCTTAGTTGTGGATGTGTCGGGTGGTGAAAGTGAAGTCTGATGTTATAAAGACCAATATTGCATAGGAACCTAGAATGTTAGGCCCCTGAATCAAGGTAAATTGGATGTGGTCATATATGGATGTGAGAGTTGGACCATAAAGAAAGCTGAGCCTTGCAGAATTGATGCTTTTGAAATGTGGTGTTGGAGATGACTCTTGAAAGTCCCTTGGATGCAAGGAGATCAAACCAGTCTATCCTAAAGGAAATCAGTCCTGAATATTCATTGGAAGGACTGATGCTGAAGCTGAAGCTCCAATCCTTTAGTCACTTAAAGCAAAGAACTGATTCACTGGAAAAGGCCTTGATGCTGGGAAAGATTGAAGACAGGAAGAGAAGGGGACAACACAGGATGAATTGGTTAGATGGCATCACTGACTCAATGGAAATGAGTTTGAGCAGGTTCCAGAGTTGGTGATGGTCAGGGAAGCCTGGCGTGCTACAGTCCATGGGGTCACAAAGAATTGGACATGACTGAGCAACTGAACTGACTGAAGCAGGAGTTGGCAAGAGTAAACATCAACATTTTAGGAATCAGTGAACCAAAATGGACAGGAATGGGTGAATTTAATTTGGATGACCATTTTGTCTACTACTACGTAGAAGAATTCCTTGGAAGAAATGGAGTAGCCCTCACAGTAAACAAAAAAGTCTGAAATGCAGTACTTGGGTGCAATCACTAAAAGGACAGAATTATCATTCAGTATAAGATTACCTGTATTTAATTTCTGGAAGTCCCCACATATAAGTAGTGTGATATTGTGTGGTATCTCTATACCTCTGTACCTCTGTTGTTTGTTTGTAAAATAGGGTTAAGGAGAATTGCTGTCTAATAGTTATTTATAATTATTAGAGAAACTATGTAAAGAATTAGAATATTGTCTGGAAAATTAGTGAGCACTGTAACTATAACCAATTATGAAAATATATTCTGGGATCTATCAACATAATGTTGAGCTGAATGTCAGTAAGGGAAATTATAATGAAAACAAACCAAAACAAACCCTAGAAACAACACCCTGCTCATCAGTCTCTCACTTTATATGCAAACAGATGTACAGTCATCTGTTACTCATTGACTTAGAAGATGAACAGATGTCCATATTTTTCATGAAGGAAACTAAATTTTCATGCTATCCTATAATGGTCAAAAGTATATTATATATCGTTTTAACATATCCCTAATCATCTGGTTTCAGCCTGTTTTTACTTGTGTTCAGTTGTCGAAAGTTTGAAATTTATATTTTTCAGTTTCAGGAACCTGTAAACCTCCCTTGAAATGGCTAAGGAAGGGTGAGTCAATATTTACAAGGCCTCATAATGAATTATAAATTAACTATCTTAGGCAAGGTGAAAAGAACAGCCTTCAGAATGGGAGAAAATAATAGCAAATGAAGCAACTGACAAAGAATTAATCTCAAAAATATACAAGCAACTCCTGCAGCTCAATTGTAGAAAAATAAGCGACACAGTTAAAAAAATGGGCCAAAGAACTAAACAGACATTTCTCCAAAGAAGACATACAGATGGCTAACAAACACATGAAAAGAGGCTCAACATCACTCATTATCATAGAAGTGCAAATCAAAGCCACAATGAGGTACCATCACACGCCGGTCAGAATGGCTGCTATCAAAAAGTCTACAAATAATAAATGCTGGAGAGGGTGCAGAGAAAAAGGGACCCTCTTACACTGTTGGTAGGAATGCAAACTAATACAGCCACTATGGAGAACAGTGTGGAGATTCCTTTAAAAACTGGAAATAGAACTGCCATATGACCCAACAATTCCACTGCTGGGCAGACACACCGAGGAAACCAGAATTTAAAGAGACACATGTACCCCAGTGTTCAACGTAGCACTGTTCACAATAGCCAGGACACTGAAGCAACCTAGATGCCCATCGGCAGGCAAATGGATAAGAAAGCTGTGCTATATATACACAATGGAATATTACACAGCTATTAAAAAGAATGCATTTGAATCAGTTCTAATGAGGTGGATGAAACTGGAGCCTATTATACAGATCAAAGTAAGTCAGAAAGAAAACCTCCAATACAGTATATTAATGCATATATATGGAATTTGTAAAGATGGTAATGATAACCCTATACGTGAGACAGAAAAGCAAAAAGAGACACAGATGTACAGAACAGACTTTTGGATTCTGTGGGAGAAGGCAAGGGTAGGATGATTTGAGAGAATGAACTGAAACATGTATATTATCTTATGTGAAACAAATGTCCAGTCCAGGTTTGATGCATGAGACTGGGTGCTCAGGGCTGGTGCACTGGGAAGACCCAGAGGGATGGGATGGGGAGGGAGGTGGGAGGGGGTTCAGGATGGGGAACACATGTACACCCATGGCTGATTCATGTCAATGTATGGCAAAAACTACCACAATATTGTAACTAGCCTCCAATTAAAATAAATTAAAAAAAGAAATTAATTAAAAAAAAATTTTTTTTCAGAAAGAAAAATTAACTATCAGGAGAGTTAACCTGTACTATGAACTCCTTGAGTTAGTATATCTTAAAATATCCTATTTAAGCTGTCAAATTATTAGTTAGAAAAAAAAATGTGTGTGTGTGTGTGCATGCTAAGTATCTTCAGTCGTGTCTGACTCTTTGCGACCCCATGAACTATAGCCTGCCAGGTTTCTTTGTCCATGGGATTCTCCAGGTAAGAATACTGGAATGGGTTGCCATTTCCTTCTCCAGGGGATCTTCCTGACCCAGGGATCAAACGCAGGTGTCCTGCATTGCATACAGACTCTACCCCTGAGCTACCAGGGAAGTCCATATATATATAAATATATATAAATAGATAGAAAAATAGATAGATATGAAATCCACTAGAATTTTAAAGTATATAATTTTTTGTCATTCTTAAATTTTTGGAGGAAAAGCAAATTCAAATTTAACATGTTTATTTATTGACTAAAACATACTCAAATATTTCAATACATTCAGCCATAGCTATTCCAAGGAGTCTGTTGATATATTCAGGAATCTGACCATCATTACTAATTTAAATAATTATGTTGCTTGCACTGATTCCATTTAATACATTCTGATCCCAGGGCTTTCAGTCTGTAACCTCGTGAATAATTTTCTGAAATCTTTATAGTTAATAAAATGTTAGTGATTAGTTACTCTGCAATGGAACTCATAATTGAAAAGAAGGAAAATAGTATCCAGGTTAGGCAGATACAGACATCATAGGGATAAAATGTAAATAAAATATGGATAATATTAAATTCTTTCCAACAGTGCATATATTTGTGTGCTTAAAATACTTTTATTTTTTATAATATGATAAGCAATAAATACTTCCAAGTAATTGAATTTTCTGGTTCCCCGAGTGCTGTGCTGTCCATAAAATATAGTTTTCAGGATATACTAATGATTAGATTCATGTAAATCTGGCTGCTTATTCAGATGTAGGCACCTGTAGGCTTCTGCATATTACATATTTTAGAATTTTAGAAGTTATAGTGTTGGATCTCTATATTTCCATTTAATAAAGGATTTTAAAAATCACAACTATTTAGTGTATTAATCAGAACAACTACAGACTTTGAAAGCAGCCTGATGAAAATAAAATGCTGAAACCGAATCTGATAATTTTAACTAGGGAAAATAAACCTAGAGGGAAAAATTAAATCAGGCTTGCAGTTATGGTGATGAAATGTAAATCTGAAATTGCCTTTTGGTCTCAGGAGAACAGATCGAGGTAAGAGTGATGAAGGAGGGTTAAAAGTCCCTCCTGGCAACCCAGATTCCTGTTATCAATGGTAACATTCAGGGAAGCGCTAAGTGTTGCGGAAAATTTGCCTTGCATCTAGATGGGCAAGAGGCAAACCACTCTTTTTTTTGTTGTTGAACTTTGCCTCAAACTTTATGAAAGTTATAAATAAAGTATAAATGGAATATCTAACCAGATGTAATAGGTGATACATTCCATTTATAGTTCTTACTTACTCCTTCTTTCTCATCCTCGGTCCACAGATATTCATGACTCTATGCTATGTTCTTACAGCTAATGTTAAGACTCTCTGTCTCTTTTGCCAACTGATCCAACAGCAATTTCAGATTTGCACCTATGAATATGTATGCTGCTATGTGTATTTTTGTAAATTTGATTTACTTATGGTATTTCATTCTTATAGTGTCATTGCGGTCATTTTAACTGCTGGTTATCACAACCCATAATTAAATTAAAAACAGAGATAATGGTCTGAAAAGACATAAAAATGAGAGAAATATAACCTATAAGCATAAAAAATTACTTGTGTAAAGGCTTATAGGTAATGTGGCTAAAACTACCAATGAAAGTGAGGAAGTGTTACCTAATAGAAGGTTCTGGATAAGATACCATTTTGGCATTTTCCAGGCATCAGTGATTACTCATATTTGAGGAAGTGTTTAACAGAAGTCTGAACTTCAGTGTATATAAACCAAAGTGCGATGTGCTGTGCTAAGTTGCTTCAGTCGTGTCTGACTCTGTGTGACCACATGGATTGTAGCCCACCAGGCTCCTCTGTCCATGGGATTCTCCAGGCAAGAATACTGGAGTGGGCTGCCATTTCCTCCTCCAGGGGATCTTCCCAGTCCAGGGATTGAACCCAGGTCTCCTGCATTGCAGGTAGATTCTTCACTATCTGAGCTACCAGGGAAGCCCAAGGTAGCGATTCATATTTTTGTTCTCATTTTTATTTGTGATTAATTAATAACATTATTGTTAAAACTCATTAACTCAAAGAACACATTTTTGTATTTAAAATGTTCTATGAAGTTTCAGGTTTATAAAAATGGAACAACATGTAAACTATCTTGATCATGAACCCTGATGAAATATGGGTTGGAAAATCTAAAGGAATGAGTACAAAGGTAGACATATGGTGCAGTGGAAGTGTAGAGAATCCTGAAACTTATTCTTCTGGTGGAAAATTTATGCTATATCTCAAAGGATTAGTATATATGCTTGCCAAAAATAGGAGAGAATTTCAGAAGGAGTGCTAGCATAGTTATAGCATATAGGCATCTAGCAGGAGGAAAAGATACTAGATACAGCTGGGGGTGAAAGACTTTCCCTATTAAGATTTTAATCTGTGCTGTTAGGAGCTCAGAAGGAGTCAGTGGTAGTTATGACATTGTCAAATATTTTTATTTTCCTTTAGCAATATAGAAACAAGTATGAAGCATATTCTTGAGTGATACAAAGGTAGTCCTGTAGAAATCTCCAGATAGAAGATGGATACACCTTAGAAGTTTGATTAAAAATGATGAAAACTAATACAGCAACTGCAAAAGTTAGGGGATGGGACAGATTGAAGAGGTACCAGCCCATTATAGGTGATGGGATTTGGAGGGTATCATGAGGAGGGCAGCAGGAATACAGGTTGATGCTGAGGCTGTGTCCACTGTTAGGGGATCAGTCAGGGTTTAGTCAGGAAAACAGAAACATTTCAAGGCAAGAGAAATTAAGAAAGACCACTGGTTACATAGAAGTGGGTAGACTGCAAAAGTAAAAAACAGACTGAAGTAACTTAGCAATTACTGTAAGAATTGTCTTTAACCCAATGCCTGAAGACTAATCGGAATCTAGGATTGTAAGAGCAGGTCCTATAGGGCTGTTGTTCATTCTTTTAGGGAAGATCTCAGTGCTCTGTACTCTTGGACTTCAGAGGGGACCCCTAGGAAGGTTTTTGTTCGGTCACTAATTCATGTCTGACTCTTTGAAACCCCATGGGCTGCAGCATGCCAGGATTCCCTGTCCTTTGCTATTTCCTGGAGTTCACTCAAACTCATGTCCATTGAGTCTGTGATGCCATCCAGCCATGTCATCCTCTCTAGCCTCCTAGGAAGGGGACCCAGCAAAAAACAAACAAACAAAATTTTTTTGAAATATGGTTGATTTACAGTGTTGTGTTGGTTACAGGTGTATAGCAAAGTGACTTAGTTATATGTGTTTGTATATGTGTGTGTGTGTGTATATAATATATATAATGTATAATATATAGTATATATAATATAATAATATATATATTATACACATATGTGTGTATACACATATACATACATATATGGGCATATACATATATATCTATACATACACACATATATATACATATATATTATTCTCTTTCAGAGTATTTTCCCTTATCAGTTATTACAAAATATTGAATATAGTTCCCTGTGCTATAGAGTAGGTCCTTTTTGGTTATTTACTTTATATATTGCAGTGTATATATGTTAATCCCAACCTTCCCATCATCCATCCCCTACCTTTCTCCTTTGGTAGCCATAGCTTATTCTCTATGTCTGTGGGTCTACTTGCTTTGTAAATAGGCTAATTTTTGTATCTTTTTAAAGATTCTAGTCATAAATGATATTATATGATATTTGTCTATTTCTGGCTTACTCAGCAAATCTAATGCATAGAGTGTTTAAAGAAGCTAGGGGCTAGTCTACTCTTTGCTGCTGTCGAAGTGATGCCAACGGGGAATCTAAGAGACAAAGATTCTTCTCCCTACCTGCCACATTCCTCACATCCTCTATTGCTTCTATTTCCCCAAACCTAAAAAGAAGTCAGAGGGTTAAGGAGTGTAAGACCCAGCAGCAACAACCAAGAAAAGTGTAGAGAGAGCGGTACATAGAGAGATGAATATAGAGAGAACATATATAGGACATAGACATATGTATAGAACAGTATATGGAGACCTGAAAGACAACATATAAAATAAATGGCACAGTTAATAACTGAACTTGGCATTTCAGGTAAAAGAAATGTGCTAAGGTAATATGAGAATATCAGTCTTGGAATGGCTAATTTAAGGGAAAAGGGTATGGCGGAATTTGTGCTTAGAAGCAGAGAGTCTTTGCGTGTTTCTGTTTTATTTTGCCTATAACCCTCCTTGGCTCCAGTTCTCACTAGCTTTTTGACCTGTTGTCAGTCATGCACCCTGGCTGTTCCTCAGTTTTCTCATTGTAACATGAGAATAATAATAGTCCATCCCTCATATTAAATTCCACAGGAGGGGTAACTATTATTATCATTGGAAAGTCTTCATTATACAGGATTTTAAAAGTCATGAGAATGAATGTCTGTGTAGGTCATGTAGATAGTGAATAGAAGGACACATTGTCACCTACATTTATACTTCTGGTATAAAAGGAAATGATAAAATGATAAATATCAGGAAAATTAGAAGGTGATTGTATTAAGAAAAGTTAAGAAGTACACTTTAAGAAGAGGAGAGTGATTATTAACCTCCAGTTATCAAAAGTAGTAAAATGACTATCAAAAGTAGGCCATGTGACTTGAAAATTAAGAAATTATTTTTATGCTTCTAAAGCTATGTAAGTGGAATAGAGGGGAATTCCTTACAACTGGATGGTAAGAAATGCCAACGCTGAAATATTTAATCAGGGGACTCACCATCCTCAGGCATTAAGAAAACACCAGTAATAAGCAAGCAACTGAAAATGTAGAGGAAAAAGTCAAGTTCAGCAATGATGCAAAGGGATTGGCAAGAAGGTGACCAAGAATTCACTTCAAGAAACTCGCTTTTCCACTGAGTATATATGTACCACAACAAGCTTAATAAGACGCTAACTAAATAAATTGACAAGTATCAATAAAAAAAAAAATGGCTTTTCCAAGCTATGAGTATAATCTTTCAGACACTGAGATGTGTTTAACATAGAAAGGAAAGAAGTCTTCAGGCATTTTTTTTTTTTTCCAAAATAAGAAAAGCAGGGAAATAAAATGTCATCAGTAGCCTAGGTTGTAAATTGATTCTGTCCTTGGTTCCGACCTATAAGCAAGAAAATAAGTGAATGGAAACTTCTGAAGAGAACACTGTATAAGTCAGTGAGAGCTAGATTGATATTGTTACTCCCACTATTTACCATCTGCCTAATTTTAAACAAGCTATTTAAATTCTGAGACAGCAGAAAAGGAAAGATAATTTCCTTCTTATAGAAGTATGAAGTACTTATATGAAGTACTTAGTACAGTTCCTGACATAGTGAGTGGTTCATTTTGAAAATTATGATGATGAGAGTGATGAAGATGACAATAATGGTAATGATGGTGAAAAAATGATTAAGGAATTGAAGATGTCAAATATGACACCAGTGTAGCTATGGACAATGTAGTTCTGGAGTAGGTTGATTATATAATATAAAGAATTGGGGGTGATCAGTGGAATAAAGAAATTACTAATAAGTGACTAATCCTCTGTCATTGATTTGTTGGCTGGATTTGAGTCTTGTTGGCTCAATTTGAGTTGTTTCAGTCTTCTGAGCCATATTGGCTCTGTGTGACTTCAAACTTGGGTTTCTTAAATTATTACTACACTAGAAATTATGGATATTATTTGGCCAAATATAATTACATTATTGATTGGAAAAATTATCATTACAAAGTATAATAATTATACATAAATAATCATTATGCAAAGTATAATACACAAAATTTGTACACATCTGTACCAATACTTTGGGGGAGTTTGTGATAGAAAACAAAAAAAAATGTGTTTGTATGTTTGTGTAATACAAAATGTGGTATATACAATAAAAAATAATAAAGCAGTGTACAGTAAAAAAAAAATAGTGAGCATTCTTCTGCTTTACATGAAATAGAAAGAGGCATCTATTCAGATTCAGTAATATTTGAGCACAGATCTTTAGGAGGGGAAACCTGAGCTTTCAAGATATCAATAGAAGGAACTGCCAGAATGAAGGTCTTCTGAGGACCAATAAAGTGTCTGGTGTAGCTGAAGTGAACACGAGAGAGAGTATTCTGGGATGGTCACAGAGCTGAAGGATGCCAAGATACACAGGGTTTAGAAGTCAGAGCATGGAACTTGGCTTTTATTCTGGGTAACAAGGGAAGGCAATGGAGTGTATTGAGCAGAAAAGTGGCATAATGTAATTTATCTTCCAAAGTATCATTGTGATTGCTACCCTGAGAATGTACTGGAAAGGGCAAGAATAGGTGTAAACTGATCAATTAGGATGCTATAATAGGATTAGATGCCAAATTCGATGGTTTTCAGAGGAGGAAGTTGACAGTGAAGGTTATAAGACATGCTCTGATTGAGTACATATTTTAAAAACAGAGTTAACAGAATTTCCTATTAAAATACATATGGGGTGGAGATAAAGGGAATCAAGGATAAATTTAAGGTTTAAAGCCCAAGAAATTGGTGAGTCTAATTGTTATTTATTGAGAATTATTGAGTACTTTTTGAGAAATCAAGTTGAGAGAGAAATGAAATAAATCTACCTGTGATGGCATCAACTATGAGTAGTTCTTATTTTAATGAATGCCATTGGTATTCAGTTAAATTCAGTTGTTCAGTTGTGTCCAACTCTTTGCAACCCCATGGACTGCAGCACACCAGGCTTCCCTGTCCATCACCAACTCGGAGAACTTGCTCAAACTCATGCTCATTAAGTCAGTGATGCCATCCAACTATCGCATCTTCCATCTTCCCCTCTTCCTCCTGCCTTCAATCTTTCCCAGCATCAGGATCTTTTCGAAAGAGTCAGTTCTTCACATCAGAAGTCAAAGTATTGGAGCTTCAGCTTCAGCATCAGTCCTTCCAAAGAATAGTCAGGATTGATTTCTTTAGGATGGACTGGTTGAATCTCCTTGCAGTCCAAAGGACTCTCAAGCGTCTTCTTCAACAACACAGTTCAAAAGCATCAATTCTTTGGTGCTCAGTGTTCTTTATGGTCCAACTATCACATCCATATATGACTATTGGAAAAGCCATAGTTTTGACTAGATGGACCTTTGTTGGCAAAGTAACAAAAATTACTCTGTTTTTGATATGCTGTCTAGGTTTCAAGGGCTTCCCCAGTGGCTCAGATTGTAAAGCATCTGCCTGCAATGCAGGAGACCTGGGTTTGATCACTGGGTTGGGAACCTCCCCTTGAGAAAGAAATGGCCACCCACTATAGTATTCTTGCCCAGAAAATTCCAAGGGGTAGCAGCCTGGTAGGCTATAGCCCATGGGGTCACAAAGAGTCAGACACAACTGAGCGACTTCACTTTCTTTCTTTCTATCTTCTTTTCATTCTTTCTTTTTTCCTTTCTTCTTTTCTTTTCTTTCATCATAGCTTTTCTTCCAAAGAGCAAGCATCTTTTAACTTCATGGCTGCTATCACTATCTACAGTGAATTTGGAACACAAGGTGGGGGGGGGGGGGGCGGCGGAAAGTCTATCACTGCTTTCACTGTTTCCCCATCTATTTTCCATGAAGTGATGGAACTGAATGCCATGATCTTAGTTTTTTGAATGTTGAGTTTT